>NC_062555.1:44268112-44568112 GCF_016906955.1 Phacochoerus africanus
TCCCTAGCATGGGGAAGGAATCACTCACTCAAATCCAGGAAGCACAACGAGTACCATATAAAATAAACCCAAGGAGGAACACCCCGAGACACATATTAATCAAACTAACCAAAATTAAAGACAAAGAGAAAATCTTGAAAGCAGCTAGGGAAAAGAAACAACATACAAGGGAACCCCGATAAGGCTATAGGCAGATTTTTCAGCAGAAACTCTGCAGGCCAGAAGGGAGTGGCATGATATACTCAATGTGATGAAAGGAAAAAACCTCCAACCAAGATTACTCTACCCGGCAAGGCTCTCGTTCAGATTTGAAGGAGAAATCAAAACCTTCACAGATAAGCAAAAGTTGAGAGAATTCCGCAACACTAAACCAGCTTTACAACAAATACTAAAGGAACTTCCCTAGGCAGAAAAGAAAAGGCAGCAACAGGAAACAAAAATGCCACAAATGACAAGGCTCACCAGTAAAGGTATATATATGGTAAAGATATGAAATCATCCATGCACAATTCTACCACCAAAATCAGAAATCATGAGAAGAGGTGGGTACAAATGCAGGACACTGGAGATGAATTTGCAATTAAGAGAACAACAACCTAAAACAATCTCATATACATATAGACTCTTATATCAAAACTTCAGAATAACTGCAAACCAAAAATACAATGATACACAGACAAGGAATCTCTGGAGAAGAAATATATCTCATAGTAAATAAGTGCATAATCCACCATGAAGGGGGTCATTTGACATCATTCTTGGAATGCTGAAGTCTTCTTACATCTGATTCTGATTTCCTCTCTATCAAAGAATTTATAATTATAATTAAATAATGCAACTCTACAATTAAGTAATACAGTTCTACAATTGTATTATTAATAACCATTTCTCTCCATGGTACAATGTAAGGTCTATAATGTCTTGTTTATCACATCACCTAGAATGGCGTAATGCCTATATTGAAGAATCAATAAGATGTAACAAATTGTGAGGACATATTTATATAGTTACACTTTTTTAACCAATTTATGCATTTTATATTTTACTTATTTTCAGAGGGTGTATTATTTTTGTTATTCTTACCAGTTAAGTTATTTTTTTTATTATGCTATATAAAATATTTAATGGTATATAAGGCTTTCTTATTTATAAGTTTTAGTTGCATAATATAACAATTTTAATATAATGCTAATTTTTAAAGCAAAATTGAAATGTAATAGATAAAACTAAGTAAAGATGAAAGCCATACAAAATGGGATAAAGTATAAAATAAATTTCCTATTTGTCTCAGCATATTTTCCATTCCACTTCCCCAGTGGGAGTCACTTAATCTGTTTCTTAAGATCCATGATATAATAATCTGTGTGACTGTAATTGTGTTTAAATGTATGTATTTCATTCTGTAAAAAATAAAAATAAAATTTCAGAAAAAAAAAAAAAAACGCTAATCAAGTCTTGGGGATAACACTAGGTAATTATGGGAGTTCCTAGTGTGGCTCAGTGGTTTAAGGATCCAGGGCTATCTCTATGGCAACATCGGTTCAACTCCCCCACCTAGTGCAGTAGGTTAAGGATCCAGCAAAGGCCAAAGCTGTGGCATAGCTTGCAGCTGAGGCTTGGATTCAATACCCAGCCCAGAACTTCCATAGGCCTTGGGTGCAGCCAAAACAAAAACAAAAGCAAAAACAAAAACCACTAGGTACTTATAACAAGGAAATAAAATAAAATGTGGGTTTCAGATAAGGCTGACCTGGGCAATGGCTCTGATATTAAGGGAGGCTGGCTGGTCAAGCCACTTAGTCTCAGCTCCTAGACGGTACACCTGCATCATCTGCATTGCACTTAAAGTCTCTCTCTTTTTTTTCTCTTTTTCTTGATCTGCACCCTGGTCTCCAGGCCTTTGCTAATCCTGAAGGAGTCTCACCTGCATTTTTAAAAAACTGAGGTGAGGGGAGTTCCCTGGTGGTCTCATGGTTGGGATTCGGCACTTTTAGCTGCTGTGGCCCAGGCCCAGGAGCTGAGATTCCACATCAGCCACTGCATGCTGTGGCCAAATTAAAAAAAAAAATTAAGGTGAAGTTCACATAACATAAAAGTAACCATTTTAAAGCATACAGCTCAGAGCTATTCAGTGCATTCGCAAGGTTGGTTGTGCAACCATCACCTCTAATTACAAAACATTATTATCGCAACAAAGGAGACCTCATATCCATCAAGCACTCCTCCTCCCCAGCTCCCTCCTCCCCAGCTTCTGGCAACCACCCATCGGCTTTCTGTACTTATGATTTACCTATCTTGGTATCTCATATAAATATACCATGTAACAAAAGACCTTTTGTGGTTGACTTCTTTCACTTACCATAACTTTTTTTTTTTGTCTTTTTGCCTTTTCTAGGGCCGCACCCACACCATATGGAGGTCCCCAGGCTAGGGGTCTAATAGGAATTGTAGCCACAGGCCTATGCCAGAGCTACAGCAATTTGGGAGCCCAGCCACGTCTGTGACCTACACCAGAGCTCATGGCAACGCTGGATCCCCAACCCACTGAGCAAGGCCAGGGATCAAACCTGCAACCTCATGGTTCCTAGTCAGATTCGTTAACCACAGAGCCATGATGGGAACTCCTACCATAATGTTTTTGAGATTCATCCACATTGTAGCATGTATCATACTTCATTGCTTTATTTAAAAATTGTGGTTGGGGAGCTCCTGTCCTGGCTCAGTGGTAATGAACTCGACTAGTATCCATGAGGATGCGGGTTCAATCCCTGGCCTCACTCAGTGGGTTAAGGATCTGGCATTGCTAATGGCTCTGGAGTAGGCCAGTGGCTACAGCTCCGATTCGACCCCTAGCCTGGGAACCTCCATATGCTGCAGGTGCAGCCTTAAAAAGAAAAAAAAATGTGGTAAATACATAATAAAATGTATTTTAACTATATGTAAGTGTACAGTTTGGCATCATTCAGTACTTTAACATTTCTGTGCAAACATCACCACCATCCATCTCCAGAACCTTTTCAACTTCCTAAATTAAAACCCTGAATCCATTAAACTATAACTATTTCTCTCTCACCCCAGCCCCTGACAACCACTATTCTACTTCCTATCTCTATGAGTCTGACCACTCTAGAAACCTCATGTAAGTGGAATCATACAGTATTTGTTTTTGTCTTTTTAGGGCTGCACCTGCAGTATATGGAAGTGCCTAGGCTAGGGGCCAAATCAGAGCTACAGGTGCCAGCCCACACCACAGCCACAGCAACACCAGATCTGAGCCACGTCTGCGACCTACAGCACAGCTCACGGCAATGCTGGATCCTTAACCCACTGAGCAAGGCCAGGGATTGAACCTGCATCCTCATGGATATTTGTTGGGTTCTCTACTGATGAGCCACAACAGGAACTCCCCAGTATTTGTCCTCATGTGACTGGCTTATTTCACTTAGCACAATATCCCCAAGGTTCATCCACGATGTTGCAAATTGCAAAATTTCCTTCCTTTCTTAACTGAATAACACTATTGCATTGCATGCACATACCACATTTGTTTATCTGTTCCTCGTTTGATGGGCCTTGTTTCCACCTTTCGATTGTTCTGAATGATGCTATGAATATTTGCATACAAATTATTTGAACACTTTTCAGTTATTTTGGCTTTATGCCTAAGAGTTCAATTACTGCGTCATAATTCTATGTTTAACTTTTTGAGAAACTCTTAAGCTGTTTCCCCTAGTGATGACACCATTTTACATTTCCACCAGCAATGCAGGAGGGTTTCAATTTCTCCACATCCTTGCCAACACTTACTTTCTCTTTTATTTTGCTTTGTCATAGTTATCATGGGTGGGAAGTGGTACCTCATTGTGAGTTTGACTTGAGTTTGCTTAACAGCTTGTGATGTTGAGCATCTTTCTGTGTTTAGTGACTATAATTTTTTGTTTTTCTTTTTAGGGCTGCACCTGTGGCATATGAAGGGTCCCAGGCTAGGGGTCGAATTTGAGCTACAGGTGCTGGCCTACACCACAACCATAGCCACTCGAAATCTGAGTCTCGTCTGCAACCTACATCACAGCTCATGGCAACACCGGATCCTTAATCCACTGAGCAAAGCCAGGGACCGAACCTGCAACCTCACGGATCCTATTCAGGTTCATTAACCACTGAGTCATGAAGGGAACTCCTCGTGACTGTAATCTTTAGAGAAATGTCTACTTAAGTCCCTTCCCATATTTTGATTGAGTTGCTTGTCTTTTTGTGTTGAGTTGTAAGAGTTTTTTTAATTATTAAAAATGATTTCTCCAGCTTACTGAGATATAATTGACCTATCTTTTAAATTTAAAGTTATGATTTGATACATGTATATATTGCAAAATGATTGCCATTTTGCAGGTTTAGTTAACAACTCCATCACCTTACATAATTAACTTTTGGCCGAGGGCAGGGGTAGGTAAGAACACTTAAAATCTACCAGAAACTTCATGTGTATGAAAAACAGCCTTATTTAATGGTGTCATCATGTTTTATATTACATCCCCAGAATTTATTTGTCTTATAACCGGAAGTTTATACCCTTTGACAACCTCTCCCTATTTCCCACAGCCCATGGACTCTGGCAGCCACTGTTCTACCCTGTAAGAGTTCTTTACACATTCTGCATACTAAACCCACTAACTCTCTCTAAGGGAGATCTTGAACCACATGATCCTTCTCAGGAGTCCAGACTTTCCAAGTGTCTTCACAAGGTCTGATAAGAGGAGGACATTTTTCCTTTCATTCACACAATCTTGCACAAAAGAGAGTCTTGGTAACTCCCCCTCTCCTTTCTACTAAAGCCTTGGTTGCCTTAACTTCTGAGCGTGGCTAGGCAATACAAGCTAAACAGCCACAAATGTTAGCTAGGTGGTGAGCCTCCAACCCTGGATAATGAACTTGATTACTAGGGAAACAAAGCCAACTCCATATATATTGTAGACTATATCAAGCCTTTGTTATGTGAGATATTGGTGAAGCTCAGAGACCTGGGACCCAGGCAAACCTGTTGGGTCAGGACATCAGCGCCTACCCCACCTTCTGCATTGCCAACCCTCAGAGGCAAGGAAACACCTTCCTGATACCACAGTCAGTCCCACTCACAATTTCAGATATTCATAGGCAGCTAATTAAATGCCATTCTCAGATAAGCTGCTTATGGACTTTGTGAAGTTTCCTTTTTAAAAAAAATTTTTTTTTCCCCTGATTTTTAGGGGCATACCCACAGCATATGGAAGTTCCCAGGCTAGGGGTAGAATGGGAGCTGCAGCTGCCGGCCTACACCACAGCCGCAACAAAGCGGGATCTGAGCCCCACCTGCAAACTATAGCATAGCTCACGGCAACGCCGAATCCTTAACACACTGAGCGAGGCCAGGGATAGAACCCGCATCTTCATGGATACTAATCAGGCTCGTTACCTCTGGGCCACAATGAGAATTTCCTCGTGAAGTTTCTGAGGAAGTAAAACTTCCCCAGTTACAGACTGTAAGTGGCTTCTAAGCAGAACAGTTCTTCTGATATAACATTGCAGTTCTGACCAGAAATGGGGTATGGAAACATCTTTTCAACAAAAGTGGGTCACTTGTGGGAGTTCCCTCCGTGGCTCAGCAGTAACGAACCTGACTAGTATCCATGAGGACTCAGGTTTGATCCCTGGCATCGCTGGGTGGGTTAAGTACCTTGTGTTGCTGTGAGCCCTGATGTAGGGCGAAGAAGTGGCTCAGATCAGGTGTTGGTGTGGTTGTGGTGTAGGTCGGTGGCTGCAGCTCTGATCCTAGCCCAGGAACTTCCACAGGCTGCAGGTGCGGCCCTAAAAAGACCAAAAAAAAAAAAGAAGGTTGCTTGTTACAAGGAATTCTATTATTCACTGAAAAAGGAAGTGATAATATAACAATATAAAGTTTTGACAGTAAATCATTAATATTCTTATTTCCATCTAATGAAAATAACATCTTTGACATGTTCTTAGGGCATAAAATCATAAATCAAAGAGGTCATTTAACTACCATAAACATCCAAGTTTGACTTTAAAAGTTATGACTGCATGTCATAATTCAACCAATAAATATGCTAAATTATTTTGTTTTTGTGGAGGATAAAGAAATATTTTTTCCTAAAGTTAAAAACAGGAGTTCCCAATGTGGCGAGTGGGCTAAGAATCCAACTGCAGGGAGTTCCTGCTGTGGTTCAGCAGGTTATACCCCCAACTAGTATCCATGAGGATGTGGGTTTAATCCTTGGCCTTGCTCAGTGGGTTAAGGATCCAGCATTGCTATGAGCTGTGGTGTAGGTCACAGACTCAGCTCGGATCCCATGGCTGCTGCTCCGATTCGACACCTAGCTTAGGAACTTCTTTATGCCACAGGTGCAGTCCTAAAAAGAAAAAAAAAAAAAAAAAAAAAAGACTCCAACAGCACCGGCTTGGGTGTGAGTTCGATCCCCAGCTGAGAACTTCCACACGCCATGGGTGTGGCCACTACAAAACTCTTCCTTTGGTGCAAAGTTATAACATAGGCCAGTGGTCCTAAAATGTGATCTAGGAAAATTTAAGGGTTCCTAAGACTTTTTTGGGGGAGTCCATGAGGTCTAAACTATTCTCAAAATAATACTAAGAGTATATTCCTAATTCACTCTCATTATCTCATGAGTATAAAGAAGAATCTTCCTGAGGTTGCATGGCATGTCAAATCAAAAGAGTTGAGTGTAGGAGCAGATAGGAGAATCCAATGTCCTCCATTAAGGCAGACATTAAAGAGATTTGCAAAACTGTAAGACAATTCCACTTTTCTCACTATGCTTTTTTCTCTTGAAAATATAGCTACTTTTCAGAAGCTATATTATGTATATTAATATGTGATGGAATTACTATTTTATGTTATATATTTTAATTTTTAAGTTTAACTCACAGTAAATGGTTTTTCCTTTTGAAATACAGTTCTATAAGTTTTCAAAATACAGATTCAGGAGTTCCCTGGTGGCCTCGTGGGTTATGGATCCAGCATTATTGATGCTGTGGTGCGTGTTTGATCCCTGACCTGGGAATCTCTGCTGACATGGCAAAAAAAAAAAAAAAACAATAACAAAACAAGACAATGGGGATATTACAAGAACTTTTTTTTTCCTTTTTAGGGACACACCTGTGGCGTATGGGATGTCCCAGCCTTGGGGTCAAATTGGCACAAAATTGTAGGTCAACTATACTTTAATTAAAAATAAATAAATCAGAGCACTTGTCGAGGCTCAGTGGTTAATGAATCCAACTAGGAACAATGAGGTTGCGGGTTCAATCCCTGGCCTCGCTCAGTGGGTTAAGGATCTGGTGTTGCCGTGTGCTGTGGTGTAGGTCGAAGAGGAGGCTTAGATCCTGCGTTGATGTGGCTCTGGCGTAGGCCAGTGGCCATAGCTCCAATTCGACCCCTAGCCTGGGAACCTCCACATGCCGTGGGTGTGGCCCTAGAAAAGACCAAAAAAAAAAAAATAAAGGCAGAATCTGCTGTAAAAACAAAACAAAAATCCATCAATAAATCAATACACCATACACATAAACTCAAAATGGATTAAAGACCTAAATATGAGGCCACATACTATAAAACTCCTAAAAGAAAACTCTTTGACATAAATAGGCAGAACACTCTTTGACATAAATCACAGCAACAACTTGTTTGATCCACCTCCTAGAATAATGAAAATAAAGACAAATAACCAATGGACCTAATTAAACTCAAAATCTTTTGCACAGCAAAGGAAACCATTTTTAAAAAATTCAATAAATAAATAATCATCCTGAAGAAAAAACGCATTAAATCAGAGTAATATGGTTTAAATTAGAGCAATGGGGTAAAATTATGCAGGAACAAAATTATCTTTTATTTATTTACTTTTTGTCTTTTTAGGGCTGCACTGCGGAATATGGAAGTTCCCAGGGTAGGGGTCGAATCGAAGCTGTAGTTGCTAGCCTACGCCACAGCCACAGCAATGCCAGGTCCAAGTCATAACTTCAACCTACACCACAGCTCACAGCAACACTGGATCCTTAAGCCACACTGAGCGAGACCAGGGATTGAAACTGTGTCCTCATGGATGCCAGTCGGATTCATTTCATGGTGGGCACTCCCCAAAATTATTATTTTATTTAAAAGCTAATTTTGAAAAATCCTTCCAGGATGATTGATTATGATACAAAAATGACTTTTTAGGAAACAAATGATTTTCCAAAGATTTTGGTTGGAGAATATCGGCGAGTTAAGATTGTTCTGGTGAAGGATTTCTGCCCCTTTCTGCAGCCTGCAGGCCCTGTTACACTAGGCTGGTAACTCCAGTTCTCCTCTGCAACTGGGACAAGCAAATGGAATCAAGAGAACAGGAAGGGGAGTTCCCATTGTGGCTCAGCAGGTTAAGAACCCAACTAATATCTGGAGGATGCGGGTTTGATCCCTGGCCTCGCTCAGTGGGTTATGGATCCAGCATTGTCACAAGCTGCAGCCTAAGTCGTAGATGTGGCTCAGAGCCCATGTTGCTGTGGCTGTGGTGTAGGTCTCAGCTCCAGCTCCAATTCGACCCCTAGCCCTAGCCTCCTGGGAACTTCCATATGCTGCAGGTCTGAACCCTAGACGCTTAATAGCTGCATGATTTTTTTTTTTTTTTTTGGTCTTTTGTTGTTGTTGTTGTTGTTGCTATTTCTTGGGCCGCTCCCGCGGCATATGGAGGTTCCCAGGCTAGGGGTTGAATCGGAGCTGTAGCCACGGCCTACGCCAGAGCCACAGCAACGCGGGATCCGAGCCGCGTTTGCAACCTACACCACAGCTCACGGGCAACGCCGGATCGTTAACCCACTGAGCAAGGGCAGGGACCGAACCCGCAACCTCATGGTTCCTAGTCGGATTCGTTAACCACTGCGCCACGACTGGAACTCCATAGCTGCATGATTTAGAGCAAAGACACTCAAACTTCATAGGTTTGTTGCTTTGATTGGAAAGCTAGGGATAAAATCGCTTACGTTGCTCTGCATCCACCCTGCATGGCCAGGGGGCGGCTCCCACGCACCGGCTTCAAGCTGCGGCTGCAGCAGCTCTAGGCTGCAGCGGGTGGCTTCTGCGCTTGCTTGGCCCGGGGAGGGCTGGGCGGCACGGCACCGATGCTTTGAGTCAGGCGGCCAGTTGCTGCCTGGGCGGTGCACTAGGCCATCTCCCCCAGCGCCCCTGCTGTTCCCACTGAGAGCCCCAACCAGCCCCGGTCGCGCCGCGCATTATTCAGTCCCGAGGGATGGGGGAGCGGAGTGGGAGTTGGAGGGCGCCTGCCTGGGGGTGCGCTTTCGCAGGATCGCTAAGGAGACACGGGGGGTGCAACCAAGCAGGGCCTGGGCGTCGGGCCCGCTCCCCTGCGGCCTCACCACCGGACCTCCCTTCCGGACCTAGCCGATGGAGCCTGGCCGGGAAAGGCGGGCTGGGGGACCCTATGTGGCTCCACTTGTTTACCGGTGCCAAAGCCCCCCACCCCATCCAGGCAACATCCACACGCGGAGAGTACAGCCCTGGCCTCCAGTCCCGGAAGGGAGAGAGATGGGCGGGGAGTTGCCACAGAGGGGCCCGGGTCTCTGCGCAGCCGGCTGCTGGGGAAGGAGGGGCGGTTACCCATTTGTAGCAAAATGCTAGAGGCTAAAGTGCTTTAACCCGGGCAAAACTTACTTGACCTTCGGATTTGAGCTGGGGACAGCGGAGGTGAGCTTCTATCTGGCGTGTGTGAGCCACTGCACAGCGCTCAGTTGGAGGTGCTTTAAATACTGGCAAGAGAGTTCCTGGCTTGGCTCAGATGAAATGAATCCGACTGGTACTCATGAGGCTACCGATTCCATCACTGGCCTCGCTTCGTGGTTGGGGGATCCCGCATTGCTGTGAGCGCTGGTGTAGGCCTTCAGCTGTAGCTTAGATTCTAATAAGACGATAATTTAGTAAGTAAACTGTTTTCGAGAGTTCTGTGAGCTCCTGTGGCAAATTAATCAAATTGAGGAGGGGACTGTGGGAACCTCTGATTTATAAGTTGGCCAGAAGCACAGGTAACACAACCTGGACTTGAGGTTGGCATATAAAATGGGGGTGTGGCAGTCTGTGCACTTACCCCCTGAGCTGTGTCTCTAATTTCAGGTTGATAGTTTCAGAACTGCACTGAATTGTACCACACCCAGCCAAATTGTAGGAAACCTAGCTGGAGAGTCAAAGAACTGGATACCGTGGGAAAAACTCTACATACGGGGGTCACAGAAGTGTTCAGTGTTGCAGATTAGAGGAAGAAACACAGGAGTGCTTTTTTTCCCCCCTAAACATTCTGCTTCTATTATGAGCTCCTTGTCGTCCACATGAGGAGGTTGAAAAGATAGGTTAATCCAGTTTAGTGAGAAGCTGGCAAAACCAAATACATAAAAAAATTCCCACTGCTGCTGCTAATACAGGCGAATTAACAGCCACTTATAAAACAGAAGAACCAAGTTTTGAGCATCTAAGAGTTCTAAAGCACTAAAGAGCCCAGTGTCTATACCCAAGATTCACCCGAGGAACCAAGGGAGGATGAATAGGAACTGAGGAGTCTGCATCCAGAAGAGATGCCTTTTCAGGCTGCCTGTCTCTTGACCTTGATGTGTTCTTGAGGGTGTTATCTTGTAGCTTTCAGATCTAATATTTCAGAAGAGTGTCTTGGAGACAGTGACATGCAGATCACACATGTGGCAGAGATAACCCTTAGATTGCCAAGAAAGATAGGCAAAAATCAGAAAAAAGATTGGAGGAGGGGAGGAGAACACAAAGGTTCTGGGAACATTGAGTTCTTTGCCTGGGTAGACTGATTAGCTGGTAGCTAGCACAAAGGCCAGCCTGCCCTGGAGCCTGTTGTCTGAGGTGTTTAAAAACAGCACGTTCTTTCTGTTTTCCCTGAAGAACCCTGAGGATGGATCTGTAGAGTGGGGAGGACAGTGATTTCTAAGTCATGTTTACCAATGCCCTTCATGTAGTACCTGCCCCAAGTCACAACCGTTTCCCTCGGCCACATCTCCAGTTTTGGGGTTTTGTAAGCCATATGAGCAAAATGTAAATAATTCCATATTTTTGTATAGATGGTGTGCCATATTTCTTTATCTAGACCTGGTGAATACAGGGTTATTTCCTATACAGGATTTGTGTTTGTTACCCTGCAAAGAAACTGTATGCTTAGGGTTTCCTTGGACTGTGTTATTGGCACTGTCCTTCCACTCATGGTTGTCTGTCATTCTAGGCGTGACTTTATATCAATTCCTTTATCACCTTAGCCCAAAGCAGCAAACTGTGTTTTTTAGTCTTTGGCATAGAGAAAGACCTGACATACTGCACATTTGGAAGTGCATTTTTATTACCTACTTTGTGTGTGTAATGGATCACCAGAAATCATCCGAGAATGACTAATATATTTCCCTATTGGTAACAGGTGTTCTAGGAACCATTGGTATATGAGGAGGGTGCTGTTGGTCTTAGTTAGGGCTGTTGTGAATTAACTGTGACAAGCTAGTAAGGTCTTTTGAAAGTTTGTTTCCAAGCTTCTTGAGCGAATGTTTTCCCTCTGGCCAGGGGGATAGACTGCACATTAATTTTGAAACTCTTTTAAGACATGCTGGCCGTTACTGTTAGTTAAGCCAGATGGTATGTGTCAGCTCCTTTTCCGGGAAAGGAAGAGGTTGGGGAGAGGGGTGCTGCTGCTATACTAGAACCTTATGTGAGATCTCATGGAGCGTGTCTTCTCTTTACATAAATCAGTACATGCAGATTTTCCCTGCACTTTGAGCAGTCCTCTTTCACTTGTGGAGATTCTTAGAGGATTGGGCACAGACGTTTTTGTGTGTAAATTATCTTTGCAGTTGTGCACGTGTAAGTGTTGATTGATAAATTATATAAAATGAATGCTGTGTTTTAGTATTAAAAACAAGCAAAGACGAAGACAAGGAGTGAGTGACCCTTTTATAAATTTATCAGTCATCCAAGCTGCCCTCAGTCAGAATCTGATTTCAGGTGCTGGCCAGCTGTGGACAATGCTCTTAATAATAGCTTAGAGGAGTTCTCTGATGGCCCAGCAGTTAAAGGATCCGACGATGTCTCGATGTCACTGCAGTGGCTTGGGTCACTGCTGTGGCATATGTTTGATCCCTGGACCAGGAACTTCCATGTGCCATAGGTGCCACCAAAAAAGAGAATAAAAAAGCTTAGGGAGCCCCTGGAAAACGGCCCCAATCCATGGTCGTCCAGAAGTCATCTCTATGTTAGGCCAGGGAATTTTAGCTCTTGGGTTTAATGTGCTGAGTCAATCAGTACTTTACACTGAATTTCATTTTATCAATACAATTTTTATTTTTTCAAGAAATCTGGGCGTTCCCGTCGTGGCTTAGTGGTTAACGAACCCAACTAGGATCCAAGAGGACTGGGGTTCGATCCCTGGCCTCGCTCAGTGGGTTAAGGATCTGGTGTTGCCGTGAGCTGTGGTGTAGGTTGCAGACTCAGCTCAGATCCTGCATTGCTGTGGCTGTGGGTAGGCTGGCAGCTGCAGCTCCCATTCAACCCCTAGCCTGGGAACCTCTATTTGCCAGGGGTGCAGCCCTAAAGACAAAAAAAAAAAAAAAAAAAGTCCAGTTAGGTGAATTTTTGAAGTCTACAAGCATTTGGTTTTCACTTTTCCCAATTAAATCCTAAGCTGCTGAACTTGCATGAAGTTTTTCTTTTCTCTTCATACCCATAACTCTAAGAATCTGGCTGTGAATTTGGGCATTTGATAAAGTGGGATTTTGTTTATTTATTTGTTTCCTAGTTTTCTTGGTAATTGATTTTAACAGTATGTTTTACTGTAATTCTTAACAAAATTTTCCTTTTTTCAAGGTGTTGACTTTAAGGTGAAAACAATTTCAGTGGATGGAAATAAGGCTAAACTTGCAATATGGGTAAGAATTTTCAAAATGCATTTTCTATAAATATCAAGCTTGTACTTTTGATTTTTTTTTTTTTTTAGGGCCGCACCCATGGCATATGGAAGTTCCCTGGCTAGGGGTTGGATCGGAGCTACAGCTGCTGGCCTACACCACAGCCACAGCAACATGGGATCTGAGCCATGTCTGTGACCTACGCCACAGCTCACGGCAACGCCAGATCCTTAACCCACTGAACGAGGCCAGGGATCGAACCTGCATCCTCGTGAATTCAAGTCAGGTTTGTTAGCCACTGAGCCAAGAAGGGAACTCCCTAAACTTGTACTTTTTGAAGAAGCAGAAATTAATATGTATAGTGATCTAGAGGTGAATGAGCAATTTGTATTAAATAACTTGGGAGATCTGATGTTGATTCAAGGATAAACAATAAGTAGTTATATCTTATAATTCTATCATCAGGGAGAGATTTGTTTTACTTACTGAAAAAATTAAAATATACAATCTCTTCAGAATATTTGAAAACAGAGTACTATAAAAACATCTTGTCTGCCAGAGAGAATCATGTTATGGAATATCTTTCTTTACAGTGTTATAAAGACAACTTTGTGGTTGCCAAGGGGGAGGGAGTGGGATGGACTGGGAGTTTGGGATTAATAGATGCAAACTATTGCATTTGGAGTGGATAAGTAGTAAGATCCTGCTGTATAGCACAGGGAACTATATCTATTCACTTGTGATGGAACATGATGGAGGATAATGTAAGCAAAAGAATATATGTATGTATGCTGTACAGTAGAAATTGACAGAACACTGTAAATCAACTATAATGGAAAAAATAAAAATCTTTAAAAAATAAAATCAGGTTGTGATGATGGTTGTACAACTATAGGTATAATAAAATTCATTGAGTTAAAATAATAAAAAATAATTCAACTAAAGAAAAGAGACACCCTGGACTGAACTCACACTAAAGGCAGTTGTTGGGTAGAAGGGGAATGAAGCAGTACTTAGAAAAATTTTTTTTGGTCTTAGTATAAATATTTATAAAATTTGAATTTTTTTCTAATACTGATACCCCAACCTTTTTTTTTTTTTTTTTAACACTGATAGCCAGTGTTTATGTACTGGTTTCTCCTCATAGCCTGTGAACCTAGCTGTTCAGATCCACTTTCTCTGCTAACTAGACCTCTTCGTGGTAATGCTGAGTAAGGTAACATGAGCTGTCAGAAACACCCAAGAGTCTCAGTGTCCATGTCTCTCTGCCCATCTCCCCCCCTTTCTCCTTCCTACTTTTCTATCTCTACCTAAATATGATTGATAATATAGTATGTGTAACCTTTATAAAAATATACTCATATATTTGAGTCCCACATATGCTATAATTAAAAATCTAAGTATATTTTTATAACATGATAAAACAGTAGTAGAACCGATCAGCAGGCATCAGCTGGAGAGGTACCTCATCATGGTGGTTAAAGGGCAAGTGCTGACTGGCTGTCAGTCACAGATGGACACAGCAGTGCCCATGCATTGTATGAGCGCATTCCTGGTAAGGACATTCTCTGAGTGGAATGCAATTTCTAACCCACATTTTCTTCCAAATGACAAGTAACTGTGTGTGTCATGTCTTTTCTGTTAATTTTTTTCAAACATAGTTTCCATGATTGATGGCCTATTTGCCCCGTCTCTGAAATATATTTACTATCAATCAGAACAGTCATGTGCAACAGAAAACAATTTGGAAAGTTGTTGGACTAGACCAGAATAAAATATATTGAAGTTTCAGAATGTTGGCTTCTTTCTGGACTGAAGCGGGGCCTCATTTTCCATATGCTTTTCTTGCTTGATTTATTATGGCTTTCTGCCCTTGCTCCAGCTTTGTGAAATACACAACTTAGAGTAGAATCTGAGGCTTCATGGTGGCCCTGAACTCTTACTTACAGATAGGAGGGTTTTGTTTAATTTACTTTCTAGTTCCTGCTCAGTAGAAGGGCTGGCAAGTATTATTGAAGTGATATCTTTATCATAGGCTTATAAATATTTTTAAAAATAAGATAGGTGCCTCCTGACTATAAAGATAACACAGGCTCATTCTAAAAAGGAGATTTGAAACAGTGTGAAATAGAAACAAAAGTTCATCTTTCACCAATGTCTACATTTTCGTGAACATCCTTTAAAATATGTTAGATGGGTGCACATTTTTACACGTTTACATGCCATTTTCCAGAAGACAGGATTGTATCATGTTTTTTTTCAAAGGCTTGCAGCCCCCTCCTCCCCCACACACAATTTATACATTGTTGTGTGTCAGTGATTATAGCGGTACATCGGGGTAAATGACCACTTGTATTCTACATGACAGATATACTTTAATCAAGTATACTATAATCAACATCTTAGTGAAAGATATTTACATTGTTAATAGTTTTTCCACAAAGATTAACAATGCTCTAATGAGCATCCTAGTTTATATATCTTTTTTTTTTTTTTGGTCTTTTTGCCATTTCTTGGGCCGCTCCCACAGCATATGGAGGTTCCCAGGCTAGGGGTCGAATTGGAGCTGTAGCCACCAGCCTACACCAGACCCACAGCAACTCGGGATCCAAGCTGCATCTGCGACCTACACCACAGCTCATGGCAACGCTGGATCCTTAACCCACTGAGCAAGGCCAGGGACTGAACCTGCAACCTCGTGGTTCCTAGTCGGATTTGTTAAACACTGCGCCACGATGGGAACTCCCCTAGTTTATATATCTGTGTGTTCTCATCCAGCTAACTGTAGAATGTGTACTTGGAAGTTGAGTTGTTGGCTCAAAGGATGTAAAGACTTAACAATGGGAATAGGAAAAAGCTCTTCTGTACGATATATTTTTAATCTTTCTCATTTTTTGCCTGAGTAATATTTTTTCACTTATATGTGCATTTCTTTTGATTAGTAAGATTTTTTCTCTTATATATTATCTTTCAATGAATTTTCTTTCATATGCTTTGCCCTTTTTATATTAGCGTTCACCTTTTTGATGAACAAAGTGTTTATATAGTCAAAATAATTTTGTCATATGACACATTTTCCCCCACTCTGTCCTTTGTCTTTAAAATCTTAAAGAATTCATGTGTTAATATTTTTATTGTGTGTGATACTAATTGTCTTATACTGCAGGGTTTTTTTTTCTGGTTTGTCATGACCTTCAAATCATGTTTAGGATGAGTTGGGAGGGGGTGAGCTTTTGGGGAAGAGATGTTCTTGCCATATCAAACCAGAAGGCTTTTTTTTTTTCCTTATAAATTGACAAGTGATTCTAAAATTAGTATCTAAATGTAAGGAGCCTAGAATAGCAAAAATGGTTTGGAAGAGAGGAAAAATGCTGGGTAACTTACCCAAACTAATTCAGTAATTGACATAAAGGGAGTTCGAATTGTGGCTCAGTGGTTAAAAAAACCCAACTAGTATCCATGAGGACACAGGTTTGATCTCTGGCAGGGCTGAGTGAGTTAAGAATCTGGTGTTTCTGTGAGCTGTGGTGTTGATCACCTATGCAGCTTGGATCTTCCATTGTTGTGGCTGTGGTGTAGGCCAGCAGCTATTGCTTCCATTCGACCACTAGCCTGAGAACTTCCATATGCTGTGGGAGTGGCCCTAAAAAGACAAAATAAATAAATAATAGAAAGTTTCAGTAATCAGTGCAGTGTGGTATCTGCTTTGGTATAGATACACAGATCAATGCATAAAAATACAGCTGTCAATTGGCTATTTGACTCAGGTGCCGAGTTAATCCTCTGCTGAAAGGAGAGTCTTTTCATTAACGATAATGGGACAAAAATGTAATGGGAAGAAAATGAACCTCTATCCATATTTCCCAACAAACACAAGTATATGAATCATAGCCTTAAATGTAAAATAAAACTACTAGCTTTGAGAAGAAAAACATAGATGCATTTTTTTTTGCCTTTTCTAGGGCCGCTCCCTCGGCATATGCAGGTTCCCAGGCTAGGGGTTGAATCGGAGCTGTAGCCACCGGCCTACGCCAGAGCCACAGCAACGCAGGATCCGAGCCACATCTGCACCCTACACCACAGCTTGTGGCAATGCCGGATCGTTAACCCACTGAGCAAGGGCAGGGACCGAACCCGCAACCTCATGGTTCCTAGTCGGATTCGTTAACCACTGTGCCACGACGGGAACTCCAATGCATTTTTTATAATCTTGGATTAGGCTAGGATTTCTTAGAGGACACAGAAAACACTAACTTAAAAAAAATGATAAATTGGGTTCCAAAACTTTAAAAACTTCAGGTAATTAAAATACACCATTAAGAAAATACATAAACTCCTGGAAGTTCCTGTCGTGACTCAGTGGTTAACGAATTCAACTAGGAACAGTGAGGTTGTGAGTTTGGTCCCTGGCCTCACTCAGTGGGTTAAGGATCCAGCGTTGCCATGAGCTGTGGTGTAGGTTGCAGACTCGGCTTGGATCCCGTGTTGCTGTGGCTCTGGCAAAGGCTGAAGGCTACATCTCTAATTAGACCCCTAGCCTAGGAACCTCCATATGCCGCAGGTGTGGCCCTAGAAAAAGGCAAAAAGACAAAAAAAAAAACATAAACTCCAGGATGGGAGAATAAATAACCATCAATTGCACTTTTACCTAACAATGCATGTAGGAGGTACAATGAAAAGAATATTCCATTTATAGTACAATACATAAAATATTTGAATTTCAGGCAAAACTTCTAATGATGAAATAAAAGAAAAAATAACTGGAAAGTTATACCTAATAAAGATGACAAGACTTCCTAATTTAGTAAAGACATTTTAACGTTGAGATTAATTTTTCTCAGAGTATTTTAAATAACATTTTATTTTATTTTTATTTTTTAAATAACATTTTAAAATGGAATTTCCAAGCCAAGGAAACAAGCCTTCATTTTTAGCTTATTGACTCTTCTTCACAGTGCATTTTTATCAGGTTGGGTTAGGCAATCAGGAATTCCATAATCAGTCGTGGATTTGTCAGTGGCTATTCACGCTCAAAAAAGGTTTAAAATACTGTAATAAAAATTAGGTCATGAGCAGCTCCAACTACCATAACAAGAAACAATCTTAAAAAATGTTCTGAAGATGTATGATTTAGCTGCAGATAAGACACACACACCCCTATTATTGCTGAAACTGTACTTTGTAACATGGGGGAGCCTAGCAGATATAATGCCTCAATGGCTTTTTAGTTTACTGAGGGCTTTGAACTGGAAATAAATGCATAGAAAATGTGAGCAGAAAAATCAAAAGAAAACCCTATAAAAATAACAAGATTAATCATGGATATGGAATCAAGATTGACATTCTAGAATGTCATGAAACCCATTAACTTTACTCGAACAATCACAGAAGCAATAGCAAGCCACCCACAAGGAAAACAGCAGATGAGGAATTAACAATAAGGAAACAACATGGCTGTTGATGCAACAATTACATTTTGAATATTGTTTTCTAATATTGGAGAATACTGATCAAAATGTATGAATGTGGCATTCCCTTTGTGGCTCAAAGGTTAATGAACCCCACTAGTATCCATGAGGATGCGAGTTTGATCTCTGGCCTTGCTCAGTGGGTTAAGGATCCAGCGTTGCCACAAGCTGTGGGGTAGGGTGCAGACATAGCTCGGATCTGACGTTGCTGTGGCTGTGGTGTAGGCCAGCAGTTACAGCTCCGATTCGACGCCTAGCCTGGGAACTTCCATATGCCACAGATGTGGCCCTAAAAAGCAAAAGAAAAAAAGAAAAAAGAAAAAATATGAATGCATGGTTATACATCACACTTTTTAGCTAAGTCTCAGAACTGGAGTAATATCAGCTTCTTATTGGTTGAAGAAAAAATGCCCATGGTCTGAATGTAGGCCTGGGAACAAATGATTTCATGTGACTATGAAATATTAATATCATATCCCAAAAGTGGAAAGTCTGTTATAAAATTGGGACTATTGCTTATAAAAATATTATCATTTACATTTTGATGGCAGTTTTCCATAAATCACACATATTCTCGTAAACAAAACTCTAAGATTTTTATCCATATAGTCATTGTTTTTGAAATCTGTGAGACATTCTTCCAATTTTTGCCTAGCATCTTTATTCCAGTAGTCAAGAGCTTCACTAATGATAACCATAACCCTGGGACCATAACTTGAAAAATACTCTTCTTCGACATTAAAATATGCTGTGAGATGGGAGTGGTCACCTGCCAAATTTCGAAAGTCTAAGCCTTCCTGCACTTGGAAACACCCCTATATACAAAGTATGAGGCACAGCATGTACAGAAGCACTACAAAATCTTGGCCTCTGGTCTTGTGAGTAAAGGACCAAAATAGTCTCTAAAGAACAAATTCATTGGACGGATATCATCTGTATGTTCGTCTGGGAGAGAATTACATGGGAGACAGCAGGACTTTTTTAATGACAAACATTTTTGGTCGGGAGTTTCTGGCTTCTTCAACCAGCGTAGACAGATCACTTCTCTTTTACCATCCAAGACCAAAAATGCTCCAAAACAGGGGCTGTTACAAAGATAACAAAGGAGCAGTGTTGTTCCTGTATAGATGCAGAAGTATTGTAAGGACCCGAAAGAGGTCATAATTCCTGTCTAGAAAGCCAGGACATTGGTGATGGTGGTGATTGTAATGGACCCTGCTGCTTTTGAAGAGACATCGGACATCGGCTCTTTTAAGTTATCCATGATGTTGGCCTCTGCCAGGCAGACATCATGATAAACATGTCATCAACCCCAACACCTGTTTAAAAAAAGAAACAGGAATCTTCATACATTAACAGCCATTAACAATTAAACAGATCAAACTATTTTCTTTGTCTGTCTCTTAAGGTCTTATCTTGCCTAGTATGTGTTTGGATACTACTTTCTCCAGTTGCCTCTGAATCCACAATACAATTTATCAGTCCTTGCTCTGCAATAACTCTGTGCTTTGTACATTCTCCCGTTTGCATATAGCACAGTATACCCTACTCTCAGTCTTCGTTTAGGGTGTTTTATGAGACTGGCGGCTGTCCCCTGCGCTAAGAGGGCTGCTCTTTAGGGTGTTTTATTTTGACTTTTTTTAGGGCTGCACCTGCAGCATATGGAGGTTCTCAGGCTAAGGGTCTAATAGAAGCTACAGCTGCCAGACTACACCACAGCTCACAGCAATGCCAGATCCTTAAGCCACTGAGCGAGGCCAGGGATCGAACCTGCAACCTCATGGTTCCTAGTCGGATTCCTTCCACTGCACCACAACAGGCACTCCCTCATTAAGGTGTTTTAATGATGAGTAAATGTATCTTTGATTCCATTCAAATACTTTATAGACCATTTTTCTCTCATAAGCCATTTTATTCTAATGAACTAACACTGAGCCAACATTCTGCTGCTCAAATTATGAGCTGGATTTATCTGTTCTCCAGGTAGCATCTAGCTATCAATGTGGTATGATTTTATACACACCACATAGTTTATAGACACACACACACACAAACAAACAAATTCATTCATTTTTAATATCTAGAATGCTGTCATTCAAACTTCACTTGACCACCTTAAGGCATAAATCTCAATAAAATACAAGTACACTTGAGATCAGAAACATGTACCAAAGTAAATCTTAAGAATCCTTCACATATTAAATGCCTGCTAAGGTTCTCAGTCTTTTCCACAATGATGTATCAGGATTGGTTTGGAATGAAGAGGACAGGAGAACATTTGAGGACTTTGAAATCATTGTTGAAGGCTAGAAGAGGACTATACAGAGAAGAAAGGGGTTAGAAAGGCCAGCACGAGTATGTTGCAGATAAATTTCATCTCCCTCAAGCTTTCTACAACTTTCACCCACGTACACGTCTGTTTCTGTGTGTACTGATCCAAAATCAATACTTGGAAGTGAAATGTTGATTTTGATTTCAAGTGTGGAGGATCTCCTCCATGGGCGACAGGGGAAGAACTGGGAATTGTGCTTTGCCTCTAATTCAGATGTTCTCTGAGTATGATCAAGGCAGCAGGGTCTACGCTGACACAGGTTTATGTCGTCTGTCAGAAACTGCATCCTGATGGTCCCACTGCTGCCAGCTTTGTGGATTCCAGTTGTACTTAGCTGGACCAAAGGGAAGAATTGGAAACACTAAGAACCACAAGTGATGTGCTTGCTTCAGCAGCACATGTATTAAAAATTGAAACTAAGAACCATGAGTGAACCCATCGATATGTATTAGGTATTTAAAAAAATTTTATTATTTATAGAACCTGGTTTAGAAAATGTCCTCACATATTTATTGCTTGAGTTGCTGAAATCACACCCCCCCACACTCAATCACACACCTACACTCATACTTCTGTGCACACACAGACAATACAAAGATGATGTATACACACTTTCACTCCAGATATTCATGGCTGTGGGGAACCCTGGGTGATGAGTGTGAGTGTGCACTAGGAAGGGGCGCCTTCAGTGCACGCTTCCTCCACTCTCCCCCCTGGAAACCAAATAGTATTTCTTCCAAGTTGCTTATTCACAAAATATAAATAGCTCTCTCTTCTTGTGCTTATGGTAAAATAAATTCTGGAAGTACAGGAAAATACAAAGGCAAAATTCAAACAAAAGTAATTCTCCCCTTCAGGGAAAATCCTTGCTAATATTTTATGTATATTCATCTAGAATTTGCTCTATACAAATATACACATATATGTGTACATCACTCTATTTTAAGCATCTTGTTTCATAACCAGCATTTTTCATTTAACGCTATATATCTACCACTTCATAAAGACTGCATAGCATTCCAAAACTTTAATAGGCTATGTTTGAATTGACCGATCCCGTGTTGATGCGGGATTTAAGTTGCTTTTGTTTGGTTCCTATTCAAAATCACACTGAAATGAACATACTTGTTCTGCTTTGTGAGCACTTGTCAAATAATTAGGACAAATTCTTAGAAATGGAGTTGGCAGGTCAAAGTTATTCCCTTTTAAATTTTTAAGTCTTTGTTGTGAAATTGGATTTAAAAAGAGTACTGATTTACAATTTTCCCTCAGCAGAATATGGGAGTGTTCATTTGCACACCACCTTTCCAAAACCTTCAATCTTACTAATATTCATTAATCTAATAAGAAAACAAGGTGTCTCACTTTTGGTTTAACTTTCATCCTTGATTAACTGAGAGGCCACATATATTTTTTCTTATATTTTCAGGGATTAGTATTTTGGAGTGTGTGTGTGTGTGTGTGTGTGTGTGTGAACTGCCTATTTATGCCCCTGCTCCGTGTTTTTCCCTTTGGGGTACTAGATTTTTTTTTTTTCAACTCTAGAGACACATAATTCATTTGATTTTCTTCTTTTCTGATAGCCCATTTTGGATCTGTAGCGCCACCTAAATATAATTAGTATGCTTAATATAAGACAGTCCCTTTCCTTTATCTACCCCACACCCCCCCACACACACAATGTGTAGCCCCACATTTTCACTCACCTAGAATAAGAAAGGGTGAATTTGCAACTGTGGTCACAAATGGCACCCCAACGTACAACATCAGGCCAAAGACGCTCACCACTGCCAAGGCGGCAGAAATCACCCTGAAGGCTGCAACCCACATTTTCTTTCGTACACAGTCACACCTGCAAATGTGGAGGGAAAAATCATGGAACTTGTGGGGGTAGTTTCCACACTGAATTCCATCAATTCATAACATTCTTGGCTTGGACACCTACTCAGAGACCTCTCGGGCAATAATTCCATAGCTGTCTGCTGGAGAACTTTAATTTCTAGGCACTAGCCCAGACCAATTGAAAAAAAGAAAAAGAAAAAAAGGGAACAGAAAAGTTGGAGATCTGTTCTTTTACTAGACCATACTGGTCGAGTCTTAGAGGCCAGCCAAGCCCTAATCCACCGACTGGCATTTCAGAACCAAAGATATACAAAACTACTGCAGATAGTTAATTCCACTCTGATCGTCAAAGGAGTGTGAATGGAATACAACAGCAGATGAAAGGCCAACAGTCGGAAAGTACCCTTATCCAGTTATCTTCTCACCTCCCCTTGACTCCAATTAGTCATAAACACAATCCTGTATAGCTCCTGTATTTCAAAACTGGTTCAACATGGACTGTGACAAAAAGTATGAAAGCCTCCCTCTAAAAGATTTTCAGGATTCTCCTGTACTGGATAACCAAACTCTAGAAAAGTGGCCACTAATTGCAAAAAAGAAAACACGGGAGTTCCCGTCATGGCGCAGTGGTTAACAAATCCGACTAGGAACCATGAGGTTGCGGGTTCGGTCCCTGGCCTTGCTCAGTGGGTTAACGATCCGGCGTTGCCGTGAGCTGTGGTGTAGGTTGCAGACGCGGCTCGGATCCCGAGTTGCTGTGGCTCTGGTGTAGGCCAGTGGCTACAGCTCCGATTAGACCCCTAGCCTGGGAACCTCCATATGCCACGGGTGCGGCCCAAGAAATAGCAACAACAACAACAACAAAAGACAAAAGACAAAAAAAAAAAAGAAAAAAAAGAAAACATGATGTGACACATAGTGCATTTTGAATAACACCACCTATTTCTGATTCTTGGTTGGAGCAATAGGAATGGGAATATATATATCTACAACATTTTAAAGAATGGATTTAACGCTTTATCTCCCTAACAACCACAACTTTAATATATTTTAAAATATTGACAATAACCTTAGGTTTTCTATTTTACTTATTTGCTAACTGCTTTAAAACAAATGACGGATGGCTGCCTTTAGAAAATTTTTAGCAGGAGAGAGAAATTAAGTTTGGTTTGAAGATTTGGAGATGAAAATGGAGCTGCTGATTCCAAAGTCGTAAGAACGTAATTAAAGAAAGAACTTTTTCAGGCAAGACCATATGAAAAATAGCTAAACTTTCTTATTTCCAGATTTCAAAACTTATAACAAAGCTACATTAATTAAAAGAGTGTGCTACTAGGAGTTCCTGTTGTGGCTCAGGGGAAACGAATCTGACTAGTATCCATGAGGATGCAGCTTCAATCCCTGGCCTTGCCCAGTGGGTTAAAGATCTGGCATTGCCGTGAGCTGTGGTAGAGGTTGCAGACTTGGCCCAGATCTGGTGTTGCTATCACTGTGGCGTAGGCCAGTGGCTACAGCTCTGATTTGATCCTGAGTCTAGGAACTTCCCATATGCCTCGAGTGCAGCCCTAAAAAGACAAACAAAACAAAACAAAACAAAAACAGTGTGGTACTAGTATATAGACAGACATATAGGACAATGGAATATAACTGAGTATCTAGAGATAAACACATACATCTATAGCCCACTGATTTTTGACAAGGATGCAAAGTCTAATCAGCTGGAAAAGAACAGGTTCTTCAACAAATGATACTTGCACAAGAATGAAGTTGGATCCCTACTTCACATCATACATAATAATGAATTAAAAATTAATCAATCACCTAAATACAGAGCTGAAACCAGAAAACTTTTGAAGAAAACATAGGATAAGTGTGCATGACTTAGACTTGTCAAGGGATTCTTAGATTTAACACCAAAAACACAAGTAGCAAAAACAAAAATAGGTAAGTTGAATTAAAATTTTTAGGAGTTCCCTTGTGTCACAGTGGGTTAGGAATCTGGCATTGTCACTGCGGCGGCTCAGGTCCCTGCTTTTGTACAATTTCTATTGCTGGCCCAGGAATTTCCACATGTCATGGGCGTGGCCAAAAATTTTTTGTGCATTAAAGGACATTAGCAAGAAAGTGAAGAGCTAATCTACAGAGTGGGAGAAAATATTGAAAATCATATATCCTAATAAGGACTTAATATCTAAAATATATAAAGTACACATCAAAAACAGGACTCAACAACAAAAGGACAAACAGCTTCATTAAAAATAGGCAAAGGGAATTCCTGTTGTGGCTCAGCAGAATAAGAACCTGACTAGTATCTGTCAGGGTGTGGGTTCAATCCCTGGCCTCACTCAATGGGTTAAGGATCTGGCATTGCTGCAAGCTGCGGTGTAAGTTGCAGATGCAACTTGGATCTGGTATTGCTGTGGCTGTGGCACAGGCAAGCAGCTGCAGCTCCAATTTGACCCCTAGCTTGGGAACACAGGTGCGGCCCTAAAAATGCAAAAAATAAACAAAAATAAAACTTAAAAAATAGTTTTTAAAATGGCACATCACATGTTATAAATATTACATATACTATATATATATAATCACAATAAAATACTTTTTAAAGTTGAGTTTAAAAAGCTAATGAAAGTGTTTTACTTGTAGGATGATATAACTGCAAACATTATGATTAGAAGGTATGCCAACTGAAACAAGGGGATCACTGTCATAGAAGTTGCCTCAAATTCCAGTTGTCTAAAAAGTGATGTAAAGTAGACCACCTGCCACAAAAACATACTCAACTTAAAATTCCATTATTTGTGTGTGAGTTACAAACGATATTGAAACACTACAGCTTACTGATTGAATGATTAAAAAATCCAATCACATGGATAATGATTTTAGAATAAAGTAACAAAGATGTGTTCTTCCCCCAAAAATCTGTCATGCTTTCCAATGTTTCTTTCAAAAATCTAAAGTTTAAAACTCTTGAATATTATGAAATCAGAATCTGATGTAAAACTGTGAAATCACTACAGACATTCTGGCTTTTCCAGATTTTTATTAGGTTGTTTTCTTGTACTATTTTAATTGCACAAATATCATTTCAAAAAGGCCTTGCTAGTCAAAGGCTTTTTCCAGTAGGTGTCTCACTTTTACCAGTCTTATTCAGGGTATCAGTAGGTTTGCCATCCCAACAAGTAAGAAACAGCTGACATGTGCCTGGCTCTGTGCTCTTTTGAAAAGCTCAGCTACTTATCTTTCTCAAGAACACCTTGATCTTTTGCTTAAAGATTTGTTCTTTTTTATTCCAATGAACTCCAAACAAATTTTAGAGGGCTCCTGGAAACAGTAAAGACTTTAACTCAAAGTAAGAATTTTAATGTAATTTGACCTGAAAACCAAACTAAACCTGAAGATCCATGTCTGTACTGAACAGACCTACCTTGAGGAGGTAGGATTTGTGGTTTTTTCACCAGAATGGTACCAAGGATTTAAGATTTGGGGCAGCCTTCAGTGTGTTACTTTAGGAAAGTTGGATTAAGAATCAAATGCAGTAGAGTACTTCAGGAGTTTCAAGTCAAGGAGGTCCTGTCATGGCACAGTGGTTAACGAATCTGACTAGGAACCATGAGGTTAAGGGTTCGATCCCTGGCCTTGCTCAGTAGGTTTAGGATCAGGCGTTGCCCTGAGCTGTGCTGTAGGTGGCAGATGCAGCTTGAATCCCGAGTTGCTGTGGCTCTGGCTCTGGCGTACGTTGGCAGCTACACCTCTGATTAGACCCCTAGCCCGGGAACCTCCATATGCCCCGGGAGCGGCCCAAGAAATGGCAAAAAAAGACGAAAAGAAAAAAACAGGAGTGCTGTTGTCTATGGTCCTCGGCACAAGTCTTACCATCCCTCCCACCTTTCCTGGCCTCCCTTGAAACCCCAGCGGCCGGGTACCTGGATAGGGTACCTGGATAGTCTCCAAAGCCAGACTCTTTTCCATGCTCTTAACTTGGTTCAGGAAATGGATCAGCCACGTCTTGCTAAGCTCGATGTCCTCTCCTCCCGTCTTCAGGCAGTACCGGAGCCGCATGGCTTTGGCCTCCAGGACTAACTGGCTTGGGCCCAAACTCTCACCTAAGAGGGTTCCTCCTAGGATGTTGGCCAGGTAGACCATACCACTGGCTAGGCTGTAGATGGGGAGAGTGATGTTTCACAGGCTGAGGTCTCTGTTTGTTTTCCAGGCGAACAAGAGTGGGTTGGAAGGGACACACAGCCGCGGTTCATGGAGCAGACCTCATTGTGCTAGATTTGAGTTCCTTCCCCACTCCCACCCCCTGACAGACAAACCCTGCACCGCCTCGTCCAATTTATTAATTTCAGACACGGCATCTTATTCTAGCAGCGAGGCGGTGTTGGAGACCACTAGAACCCAAGCATAATTGAACTCGGTGCTCTTCCTGGAGAAGAAGAAATGAGTCCTTGGCGGTGAAACGGCCGTGCACAAAGCGTCGCTCAGCCTTGGCCGGGCTCCCTATGTCTTCTTCTGCATCCTTGGGCAGGTAAATCAGGCCAGAGCCGACGAGGGCCGTCAAAACCATGGGCAGCAGCAGGAAGACCCAGGGGCGCGAGCCCACCTCCCATTTCAGCGGCCGGAAGGCATGGGACAGGGGCGTCTCCAGGCAGTTGGCGTGGCGGCGGGGCTTCGCGAACACCAGGAGCTCTGGCAGAGACCGCGCCAGCTGCTGCCATTCTGGTGCGGGCTCTGAGCGCTGCCCCGACGCCCGGCCGAACTCAGGTTCCCGTCCCTCACTGGACGCCCAGTGCTGCGGCGGCGGCGGAGACCCAGTCAGCCCCGGCAGCTGCGAGCCCCTCTCAGAGGCCGCCTTAGGCCCCGCCTCTGGTCCCGCCTCCGGCTCCCGCCGCTCGGTTGCTGAGCCCGGCTCCTTCCCCGCCTCCCACCGGGACTCCTCCTCCTCCTCCAGCGCAGCCTTAGCGGAGCTAAGGCTGGTTTCTGGGCCTGAAGGCCACTGTCTCAACCTTCTCAAGCTGGGTCGCAGGTCAGACAAGGAGCGCCCTTCACCCCACCCAACCGTTTCCTGGAGGAAGTCTGCGGGAGTCCGTTTGAGTTCTGGCTGCTCGTTCCGGGATGCTGGGGCTTCGTTGGGAGGCGCATGGTAGCTTAACTAGCCCCAAATTTGTCCCTGGCGCCCATCCTCTCAGGAGTCAGTTAATACGAGGAACCCTTCCTAAAGGCGAGTGATTTGGCTTGTTCACAAGCGCGTGCACAAAGACACAGACACACAGCACAGATAGTACATTAGTACATGTGTTCTTAGTGGCAGCTTTTACCTTGCGGGGGGAGGGTGTATGGATCATCCAGAAGCATGATTCTCAGGGTAAGGCTTTGGTGAATCCCGTACACCTAATTTAGTTGTTTTTATTTTTTAGCTACAGACGTAACATTCTCCTTGTAAAAATTAGAAGTAAATGCATAGAATGAAAAGAGAAGAAAAAAAAAAAAAAAAAACCCTAAAACGTCCTTCTCTCCCATTCCTCTTCTTAATGCAAGGGTTTAGAAGTGGGTATTTATCCTTACAAACTGTTTTCTTTGCATTTGCAGGCATATCAAAATAGATGTAAATATATACTTTTCATAAATATTGCACTGTATATGCAAATCACCAAGTTTGTCAAAGTATTTTAGCCTGGGAGTGTGTGTAGCTTTATCTTAACACTTTTCAAATGCTCTATACTTTTCCAGTCTATAAGTGAGAATTACTTAGCCATAACCTAATTTCATAACAACCTGAGGGTTGTTTAGAGTGTTTTGCGATGTCAACAATGCTAAGTGAATGAATGTTTTTTATTCAGAGTACAGGAATTATATTTGTGAGAATTTTTTTGTCTTTTTGCCCTTTTTTAGGGCCGCACCTGCGGCATATGGAGGTTCCCAGGCTAGAGGTCGAATCAGAGCTACAGCTGCCTTCCTACGCCAGAGCAACAGCAATGCCCGACCTAAGCCACGTCGTCAACCTACACCACAGCTCATGGCAGCGCCAGATCCTGAACCCACTGAGTGAAGCCAGGGATCGAACCTGCAACCTCATGGTTCCTAGTTGGATTCGTTTCTGCTGTACCACTACTGGAACTCTGAGTTTTGTTTTGTTTTTTTTTTAAAGGGGGGATTTACTGGGCCAAAACATATCCCATTTTAAATGTCAAAGTTCTTGGTAAAATTCATAGAAGTTCTATCAGTTTATATCCTCATAAGCAATGTATGAAGTTTTGTTTTTCCACAGCCTATCCCAGCATGTCATTAAAGTGTTTGATTTCTTCCGTTGGTATCTTATTTTGGTTTTATTTTTAATTTAATCCTTAGAGCCATCATATTTCCTCTTTGGGTGAACTCTCATATCTGTTCCCAGTTTTCTTTTTGGACTGTTGGGATTTTCTTCTTGATTATAGAAGCCATTCATACATTAAAAGAAATGATCACTTTTTCCTATGTTTTAAGTCATGAGTCTCTCCACCTCCCTCCCTCCCACCCCATTTTGTTGGTTGCCAGGCCTTATGTTTGTAGTTGAATTAACTGATATTTTTTTTCTTTTTTTTACAGCGGCACCTGCAGCATATGGAATTTCCCAGGCCAGAGGTCAAATTGGAGCTGCAGCTGCCAATCTAAGCCACAGCCACAGCAACACCAGCTCCTAGCAGCAATGCCTGATCCTTAACCTGCCCAGTGAGGCCAGGGATCGAACCCAAATCCTCACAGACACTATGTCATGTTCTTAACCTGCTGAGCCACAACAAGAGAAACTCCTGACTTATAGATTTTATTTTATATTAGACATAATAGCCATTTCCCTTTCAGTGATTATAATCTACTTTAAAGTCTTTATGTTTACTACTTTTTTATTGAGGTATAGTCAATTTACATTGTGTGTTAGTTTCTAAGATACAGCAAAGTGATACATTTATATATATTCTTTTTCATATTCTTTTCCATTATGGTTTATCTCAGGCTATTGAATATAGTTCCCTGTGCTGTGCAGTAGGATCTTGTTGTTTATTTTATATAGAGTAGTGTGTATCTGTTAATCCCAAACTCCTAATTTATCCCTCCCCCACCCCCTTTCCCCTTTGGTAACAATGAGTTTGTTTTCTATTAGTGAATCTGTTTCTGTTTCGTTAATACATTCATTTGTGTCGTATTTTAGATTCCACATGTAAATTATATCTTATGGTATTTGTCTTTCTTTTCCTGACTTACTTAGTATGATAATCTCTAGGTCTATCCATGTTGCTGTAAATAGCATTATTTCATTCTTCTTTAAGGCTGAGTAATATTCCATTATGTATATGTACTACATCTTTATCCATTCCCCTGTTAATGGACATTTAAGTTGTTTCCATGTCTTGGCTATGGTGAGTAGCGCTGTTATGAACATTGGACTGCGTCCTTTTTTTCAAATTATCATTTTTTCTGGATGTATGCCCAGGAGTAGGGTTGCTGGATCATATGGAAACTCTATATTTAGTTTTTAAAGGAAGCTCTATACTGTGTTCCATCGTGGCTGCACCAATTCATATTCCTACCAGCAGTGTAGGAGGATTCCCTCTTCTCCACTCCCTCTCCAGCATTTATTATTAGACTTTTTAATGACGTCCATTCTGACCAGTGTGAGCTTGTATCTCATTGTCATTTTGCCTTTCTCTAATAATTAGCGATACTGAACATCTTTTCATGTGCCTACTGGCCATCAGTATGTCTTCTTTGGAGAAATGTCTGTTTAGATTTTATGCCCATTTTTTGATTGTGTTATTTGTTTTTTTTGTTGTTGTTGTTATTGAGTTGTATGAGCTGTTTGTGTATTTTGGAAATTAATCCCTTGTCAATCATATCATTTGTAAATATTTTCTCCCAGTCTGTAGGTTGTCTTTTCATTTTGTTTATGGTTTCCTTTGCTGTGTAAAAGCTTATCAGTTTATTTAGGAACCACTTGTTTATTTTTGCTTTTATTTCTATTGCCTTGGGAGACTGACCTAAGAAAACACTGGTGGAGTTCCTGTCGTGGCTCAGTGGTTAACGAATCCGACTAGGAACCATGAGGTTGCGGGTTTGATCCTTGGCCTTGCAGAGTGGGTTAAGGATCCGGCCTTGCCGTGAGCTGTGGTGTAGGTTGCAGACGCGGCTCGGATCCCGCGTTGCTATGGCCCTGGCATGGGCTGGCAGCTACAGCTCCTATTCGACCCCTAGCCTGGGAACTTCCATATGCTGCGGGTATGGTCCTAGAAAAGGCAAAAAGACAGAAAAAAAAAAGAAGAAAAAAAGAAAACATTGGTAAGATTTATGTCAGAGAATGTTTTGCCTATGTCCTACAAGTCTTATGGTGTCATGTTATATTTAAGTCTTTAAGCCATTTTGAGTTTATTTTTGTGTATGGTATGAGGGTGTGTTTTAACTTAATTTACATGTAGCTGCCCAGTTGCCCAGCACCCTTTGTTGAAAAGTAAACATTTTACATTTAAATATTAATCCATCTGGAATTAATTTTAGTATAATGTAAGAGGCGAACAATCAGTGCCTTCGAGTGCTTCCTGTCAACCAAAATTGGGATGCCTTTCCGTAATATGAAATTTCAATTAAAATACTGTTTCCTGACCAGGGACGGCATGTGTGGCCTTTGACCTACATGTGTGGCCTTGTGACCAATAATTGACTACAAAATAGACACGGAAGATATGCATGGAGGTATGTGTGTCACATTTAGGCCAAGACCTTTAAGAAGTTCTCCGTCCCATCTGCCAGCTAGACACAGGCAGCAAGAAGAGGCCATTTGGGCTGTGGCGCCATAAGTTGGCAGGAACCCAGGCCCTGAATCACTGTGGTCAAGAGAGCCCCTCACTGACCAGGAGCATCTACAGCGACCATTACATGAGTGGAAGGACACTTTCATTGTGGAAGCCACTAAAATGTGGCCGCTTTTTTCTTAACATGGCCAGTGTGGCTTCACGGATAACAAATCCAATGAGGAGATAGCTGTCCCTAAGCATTTGCATCTGAGCACACTTCATTTTCTTCAGCGAGCTCTCTGCCCACTGCCAGTTTATTTCCTGAGCCCTAGGGGACCAAGAACTTCTAGAGTTAAGTTTCCTTACTAAGGAAGCAGAGAGAAGAGGAGAAACGCTAACAGGAAACGAGGAGGATGAAAGTGATTAACCCTGGAGGGACTGGAAGGGGGCATCCTAAATGAGTTTCTCCAAGCCAAGGAGGTGAAGGTGGACACAATTTAGCTAAACAACGGATGGCGTGATAATCCAGTAACTCCTTGACTTCATATTTTTGCCTATGTTAGCCTGCCCACAACAAAATGAGAGAACTGTGTTAGGAAAACAAATATCTGAGCCCCAAATCAAGGGGAATTACAATAGTTCCCTGGTATCCAAGGAAGGTTGGTCCCAGTAACACCTGCGGATAGCCAAATCCATGGATATTCAAGTCCATTATGTGAAATAGCTAGCAGAGTCGACCCTCCATGTCCTCGGTTCCCACATGGTGTGGCTCAGCCAACTGCGGCTTGACAGTCAACGGTGGAACATAGGATGTGGACCCCACTGCCATGGAGGTTGGTGGTACATGGATGCGGACCCCACAGTTGTGGGGGTTGATAGAACATAGGATGTGGACCCTGCAGATATGGAAGTTGGTGAAACAGGATGTGGACCCCTCGGATACGAGGTTGATGGAACAGAGGCTATGGACCCCACCGATAGGGAGGTTGGTGGAATAGAGGATGTAGAACCCACGGATACAGAGGGTGGATTGTAATGAAGAGAATATGGCAATCCTAGCAAACGGGCCTGATTTATAGGTTTTTCAAGGAGAGGGATCAGTGTAGGGGTCAGGATAAGAAGTGTAAAATGGAGGGATGCTTCCTAAAAGGAGCAGGGGAAATGTAGGCAGAAAGAGCAGGCAGTCTCCGTCGTGGATGTCCACCACAGGAACAGCTGTGACAAAGCGCTCCCACCTTCCGCTGAAGTGAAGTAAGTTACTCAGGGCATGAGAAGTCCAAAAGCTGAGAACAGGTTAGATCTGGGGGAGAGCACATGGCAGAGGCATTGATCCCCACTAGGCCCCAGAGGACAGAGACTTCAGAAGCACACACAACAGGTTCTGTTCAGGAATCTGCTGAGCATGATTCCAAAGCTGAAATGGATGTGGGACCTTAGGTGGAGGTGCCTCTGAGACAAGTTCTAAGGTCTACACGAATTCTGCTTAAATAGGACTAGACAGAGTCCACACGCAATCCAGGAATACATGGTCTACATGGGTAACAAAAATCTTTGGATATTTTTCAATGCATTTTGGAGTCCTAAAGTAAGCTAGCGTGCCTGGGTTCAAATCCCAGCTCTACCTCTTACATATACACAATGTGAATATGTATAAGATGTGGTACACATATACAATGGAATACTACTCAGTAGCCATAAAAAAGAATGAAGTAATGTCATGTACAGCAACATGGATGCAACTAGAGATTCTCCCACTAAGTGAAGTAGGTCAGGAAGAGAAACACAAATACCATATATCATTTATTTATGGTAATATATAAATTATGGCACAGATGAACCTATCTACAGAACAGAAACAGTGTCATAGACATGGAGAGCAGACTTGTGGTTGCCAAAGTGGGAGGGGGAGGGAAGTTTGGAAGTTTGGGGATGCTAGATGCAAACTATTAACTTTTAGAATGGATAAGCAATGAGATCCTGGTGTGTGATAGAACATGATGGAAGACAATGTGAGAAGAGAGTGCAGAATGTTTGACTGGGTTACTTTGCTGTACAGCAGAAATTGATGCAGCATTGTAAATCAAGTATAATAAAATTTAAAAAAAAGATTTCAGAACTTGAACTTTAATTTTAGAAATTAGATATCTAGAAATAAATGACAATATATTTTGCACAAATAAATACAGTTTTAAAAACTTTCCAGAGTGAAGCTCTGCAAGTGACACCATCAGAGTAACTAATTTTGATAATGGGTAATTTATTTAGTTATTTATTTGTTGTCTTTTTGCCATTTCTAGGGCCAAACCCATGGCATATGGAGGTTCCCAGGCTAGGGGTTGAATCGGAGCTGTAGCCACTGGCCTAGGCCACAGCCACAGCAATGAGGGATCTGAGCAGCATCTGTGACTTACACCACAGCTCTCGGCAATGCCGGATCCTTAACCTACTGAGCGACACCAGGGATCAAACCCGCGACCTCATGGTTCCTAGTTGGATTCGTTAACCACTGAGCCAAGACGGGAACTCCACTAATGGGTAATTTAAACAACATATGGTAGCATTTACAAAAATGTATGAGGAAATGGTCACAATTAATTCATTAGACATTTATATTTCTGTCGTGTACTTACATAGGTGTTTCCTAATTCTGTGTGATCTGTGATTCTTTTGATGACATACTATATAGGAAGCACATGGAAAACATTAACTACTATTTTCCATATGTGTCAAAAATATTTTGTAAGCACTACTCTAATTATATATACATATTGTACTAAGTCACAATAAAGAAAATATCCATGATAAAGTAAACCATTGGTGTGAAATGAAAAATTAGCTAGACCAAAATGAAAATAAATATGAGCTGGACTGGAGCTGAGTAGCAATTTTAAATTAAAATCCATACCCAAATAAAATGATCGGGGTTTTATTTTGCTTTCTTGGATCTTTCTACAACATTTCGATATATTTTTAGCATCTACAGAGTGTGGGCTGTATCTGATACTTCACAAGTACCCTCCGAAAGCTAGCTTAGCTTTGTCGTCAACACAACCTTGTTCACTTGCCAAAAGAGCATATTCTGAACTGCTTCGTGTAACTTTATCATTGGTACTAAGTCAACTAAGATGTCCATTTTTTTTTTTTTTTTGTCTTTTAGGGCTGCACCTGCGGCATGTGGAGGTTCCCAGGCTAGGAGTCTAATTGGGGCTACAGCTGCTGGCCTACACAACAGCCACAGCAACACGGGATCCAAGCCGCATGTGCGACCTACACCATAGCTCAGGGCAATACTGGATCCTTAACCCACTGAGCATGGCCAGGGATCAAATCCACATGCTCATGCATACTAGTCAGATTCATTTCTTCTGCACCACAGTGGGAACTCCTGCTAAGGGTTTTTTCTTTTAGCTGTTCAGTAGAAATACTTGTCGTGAGGTCTATAACTTATTAAACTCTCAGTGGCCATCAGAGAAAGTCCTCTTATCCTGATAGTTGTCTTCCTAGACCTCTGCAGCACCACCTGCTGGTTAATTGGCCTAAGGAAATTAGAACTCTCTTCAGTAAAAAAGAAACTTTTTAAAAGTACTTTAAAAAAGTAATTTATTAAGTGTATACTGTGGACTCTTACAAAACAACTTAGCTCTGGAATGTCTTGGATGCAGCTGGGCCTCAGGAACACCTGGAACCAAGCCTTGAATGTCATCAATGCTACCCATGGCTGGTCATTTTTTTCTGTCTGCCTTGGATCTCTTCTCTTTCAATGCAAATGAATTTTTCCCCAAATGTCTACCAGCAGATCGGAGTTTGAATCTTCATAAGTTCCCAATTCTGGTTCCAAAATTCTAGGAAAAGGACACTGATTGGCTTAGCCTGAGTCATGTGCCTGTTTAAAGACCAATCGACTGAGTCCAAGAAATGAATCGACAGTAACATCTCTGTCAGTTTATCTCTCTTAGTCCAATCAACTGTATCATTGTGTCTCCCACCATACCCATGAATACTGGGACAAGATTAGCTCCTATGGAAGGGACGCAGATGTGTCCAGAAAGGATGGAGGCCATATTTGACCAAACTTGAGATTTGCTCTCCGTGGATTACTAAATCATTATTCCAACCTCTCCTTTCCCCAGCCACATAAGAATAGGTCAGAAAATTTAAAGCAATCTAAAGGACTCTTCTTTAGTACTTACCCACATATCTTTATACTAGTACCGGGATTTTTTTTTTTTTTTTTTTGGCTTTTTGCCATTTCTTGGGCCGCTCCCGCGGCATATGGGAGGTTCCCAGGCTAGGGGTCGAATCAGAGCTGTAGCTGCCAGCCTACACAGAGCCACAGCAATGCGGGATCCGAGCCGCGTCTGCGACCTACACCACAGCTCATGGCAACGCCGGATCGTTAACCCACTGAGCAAGGGCAGGGATCGAACCCGTAACCTCATGGTTCCTAGTTGGATTCATTAACCACTGCACCAAGACGGGAACTCCCCGGGATTTTTTAAACAGTTTTTGTTGTGTAATAGATGAAACATATGGAAGTTCATATGCGACACTGATGTAAATTAAGAAGCACAAAAATAAACACCTGTGAATCCATAACCTAAGATGAGGAAATAACATATTATAAACATCACTGAAGACCCTAGTGTATATGCTCTGCAGCATGCCTCCAACACTTTATTTAATGTAGTAAATAAATATTAATATAGTTCCCCATGTTGGCAGGAAGACAACAGAAGGTCGTAAAGAACATAGGCTCTGGATTAAAATTCTACCCTTTCCACTTGCTATATGCAAATGACTTCATTTCTCTATACCTTTCCCAATCTTCATCTGTAAAATGGGATTAAACTGTATTCATCTTGTAGAGTTTGATGATTACGTGAAAAATGTAACACTTTTTGTAATAAGGGAAACCTGGAGCTTGAAAACAATGTAATACAAATATTCATTAACAAGGGACAAGTCAAAAAAACTGGTAAACGCAAATGACTTCTATTGAGCACATACAAAAGAGATCAGATGTATGGTTACTTAAGGTAGGCGGTGGGGGGAGGAGGAATTGGATGAAGGTGATTAGAAGATATAGATGTCCAGTTAGAAGATAAAGAAGTACTAGGGATATAATATACAGTGATAAATATAATTAACACTGCTATGTGTTATATATGAAAGTTGTTAAGAGAGTAAATCCTAAGTGTTCCCATCACAAGGAAAAAAATTTTTTTCTACTTTTATTTCATGTCTGCCTGAGATGACAGATGTTCACCAAACTTCCTGCAGCAATCATCTCAGGATGTATGTAAGTCAAATCATGATGCTGTACACCTTAAACTTACACAGTGCTGAATGTCAATTATCTCAATAACACTGGAAGAAAAGGGAATTCTCATCGTGGCTCAGTGGTTAACGAACCCGACTAGTATCCATGATGACGAGGGTTCAATCCCTGGCCTCCATCAGTGGGTTAAGGATCCAGCATTGCTGTGAGGTGCGGTGTAGGTCTTGGACGTGGCTCTGATTCATCCCCTAGCCTGGGAACTTCCATATGCCAAGGGTGCGGCCCTAAAAAGGCAAAAAAAAAAAAAAGAAGAAGAAAAAAAATAGCTACAAGAAACAACATGAAAAAGCCCATAGCTAGTGGAAAATAACCACACAACACAATATAATGTACCATGATTTTTTTTTTTGGCATGATCAATTTTTCTTTCTTTGAAAGGAAAGTCTCTTCTTCCTGAAATTATTATTATTTTTTTCTGTTTTTTTTTGTGGGGGGAGGAATGTTCTTCTTCTGCAGCTCTGATTCAATCCCTAGCCTGGGAACTTCCATGTGCTGTGGATGCAGCCCTAAAAAGAAAAAAACAAAAAACCTATAATTTGCAAGATATTCTAGGGCAAAACACAGAAAGTTTTTTAAACACATGGAGCAAATTCTAGAGAACAAATAAACATAAAATGTTATGTCAATAGTAATAAGGGCTATGAAGACAAATAAAGCAGGGTCAGGACTTGAAGCAGTGGGACTCAGACTTATCTCAACACTGGAAACAGCTGGGAGCTTTAAAAAAGGAGGGAGCCCTGGTTTCACCTGCAGAGATTCATTTTCAGCTGCTCAAAAGTATAGCCTGGGCATTGCAATTTTTAAGTACCTCAGACAGGTCTAATGTACAGCCTGAGGTGAGAACCACTAGGTTAGGGAGTGACATGAGATGCTCTTTTAGGTGGGTGGTCTCTCCTCTTTGCCTAGGTCATGTGAGGAGGGACCTGAATGAAGAGAGACAGTGAAGCAAAAGAACACACCTAAAGCTTCCATCTGGATAGATGGACCACACAGGCCAGGGAGAGTGGGAAGGAGGTAAGTTTGGGTGGAGCAGAGTAAGGCAGGGGAAGAATGAACTTGCTTTCAGGTGGAGAGACAATAGCCAGACCATTTAGAGCCCCGTAAGCCATGGAAGGAACAGGGGTTTATTCTAATGTGATGGAAACCATAGCATTGTGTGCAGAGAGGAGTGAAATAATCTTATTTGTGTTTGAAGAAAATTACCCTGGCAGCTGTGTGGAGAGTAGACTAATAGGAGTAGTAAGAGTGGAAGTGAGGGGCTAGCCAGAAACCTGTTGCAATTCAGGCTGGAAATCATGGTGGTTTAGATCAAGGTGTTGGAGATCAAGCTGCTAAGATGTGACTGGACTGGGGATATTGGAGAAGGCAGAGCCAAAGGAATGTGCTGCCAAAGTGGATGCTGAGTGTGGGAGAAATAAAGGAGTCAGGAAATCTCCCAAGCCTTTGGCTTGAGCAAACATTTTATGTTCATGGTGGTGCCATTTACTCGGCTGGATGACACTAGAAAAATGGATTTGTTTTGGCAGGAAGGGATCAAGAGGTTTTGTTTTGCTTTGGTGGGGTGGGGGTGGGGGCTCTCCTGCAGCTTATGGAAGTTCCCTACCCAGGGGTTGAATCAGAGCTGCAGTTGCTGGCCTACACCACAGCTCATAGCAATGCCAGATCCTTAAACCGCTGAGTGAGGCCAGGGATCAAACCCACATCCTCATGGATACTAGCTGGGCTAATTACCACTGAGCCACAATGGGAACTTCCAGATAAAGTTTTGTTTTTGGACATGTTATGTTTGAGATGGAATGACGTTGGGACAATAAATGGCAGAGTGTTACTTGTTGATGTTAATATTCTCAATTGACAAACAGTTGGTAACATTGATCCTTTGATTGTGAAAGTTTTACTATTCCATAAATATTTTAAGGCAGTGACTTCTTATGCAGCATGATTAGGAAAAATATTGTATGTTACAACTATTTTCTGGTAAAACAGGTCTAAGATAAATTGGAGGATTTCTAGTTTTCAGAAATTTAATACTTTCACAAATTAGACTTTCAAAGTCCATGCGTTCCTGGTTTTATCATTTCCCTGAGGTGTCCACATTATGGCAGGATTAAAACATTGGTCTAGGAGTTCAGCAGGTTAAGAACCCAACTAGTATCCATGAGAATGTGGGTTTGATCCCTGGCCTCATTCAGTGGGTTAAGGATCTGGCATCTGTTCAAGCTGTGGTGTAGATCACAGATGTAGCTCAGATCTGGCGTTGCTGTGGCTACGGCGTAGGTCAGCAGCTGCAGCTCTGATTTGCCCCCTAGCCTGGGAACTTCCATATGCCATGGCTGCAGCCCTAAAAAGACAAAAAAAGAAAAAAGAAAAAAAAAAAAAGAATGGAAATAAAACACACTGCCCCAGATGTTACAGAAATGAAATAGATTAAAAGATACTATAAAACAAAAAATAGGAAAACTTACTTCAAGTGGACAAATACCTAAAACAAGCAAGAAGAAAACAAAACTTCAAACCAACTCAAAAAGTTAGAGAAAATTTTAATAATCATCAAATAAAGAAATAATAAAAAATCAAAGAAATTGTATCAGTAGTTAAACAGCTACAAAACAATACTCCAGGCCCCTGTGATTTCTTTGGAAGGACCATTAAGCATTAAAGGGAGGAATAACACCAATCTTGCACAGAATCTTCCAGATAATAGGAATAAGAGGGAAGACTTATTTGGTGAGAGTAGCACAACTTTTTTTTTTTTTTTTTGCATTTTAGGGCCACACCTGAGGTGTATGGAAGTTTCCAGGCTAGGGGATGAATTGGAGGTGCCGCCGGCCTATCTCTGGCACAAATTCAGCAATGCCAGCCAGATCTGAGCCATGTCTGAGACTTACACCACACCTCATGGCAACACCAGATCCTTAACCCACTGAGTGAGGCCAGGGATCAAACCCACATCCTCACAGATACTAGTCATGTTCTTAACCCACTGAGCCACAAAAGGAACTCTGAGAGTAGCATAACTTTGCTACTAAGGCCTGGCATGGGCAATACAGGAGAGGAAAATCACAAACAAATCAAAGCGAGTCACATGTAGACAGGATAATCTATCATTACCAAGGACGGTTTATATGAAAGATGCAAATTTAACATCAGAAAAGCAATAAATGTAATGCACTGACAAATAAAATAAATTCTACAATAACCTTAACAGATCTAGAAAAAGTATTTGATAAAGTTCATTGCCAGTTATGATTCAAAACAACCAGCAAATGTGGAATAGAACTACCCCCCAAACTTCCATAACCTGCAGATGTAATGGTGAGTCATTGAAAGTTTCCCTTGGAATTCAAGAAAAGACAAGAATGTTCATTATCTTCAATTCGGCATTTCAATAGTACTCCTAGGCAGAGCAAGAAAGCAAGAGGAAGGCACGAAAGTTTTGTGACTAGAAAAGAAGAAATAAAACTTCTTTTATTTTTGAATTTGTGGCATAATTCACATATGACATGGTTGTATTTGTAGGTTAAAAATACACAAAATATGAGAGAGAATTCGCAAGGTAGCTGTATATAAAATCAATATGTGAACTCCAACTGAATTTCCATAGAGCAGCGCATTCTTAAAATCATGACTTACAATAGTATCAAAGCCAATTATATATATACTTTTTCCAGTATTATTTTATTTTATTACTCAATGAATTTATTACATTTATAGTTGTACAACGATCATCACAATCCAATTTTATAGGATTTCCATCCCACACCCCCAGCGCATCCCCCTACCCCTCAAAATGTCTCCTTTGGAAACCATAAGTTTTTTCAAAGTCTGTGAATCAGTATCTGTTCTGCCAAGTTCATTGTGTCCTTTTTTCAGATTCCACATGTCAGTGATAGCATTTGATGCTGGTGTCTCATCATCTGACTGACTTCACTTAGCATGATAATTTCTAGGTCCACCCATGTTGCTAAAAATGCCATTATTCCATTCCTTTTAATGGCTGAGTAATATTCCACTGTGTATACGTACCACATCTTCGTGATCCGCTGCTCTGTCATTGGACATTTAGGTTGTTTCCATGTCTTGGCTATTGAAAATAGTGCTGCAATGAACACTGGAGTACATGTATCTTTTTGAGTCATGGTTTCTTCTGGATAGATGCCCAGGAGTGGGATTGCTGGATCAAATGGTAGTTCTATTTTTAGTTTTCTGAGGCATCTCCATACTGTTTTCCACAGTGTTTGTACCAATTTATAATCCCTGTCATAGAGTTCCTTTTTCTCCACACCCTCTCCAGAACTTACTGTTTGTAGACTTTTTGATGATGGCCTTTTTTTTTTTTTGTCTTTTTGCTATTTCTTGGGCCACTCCCGTGGCATATGGAGGTTCCCAGGATAGGAGTCGAATCAGAGCTGTAGCCACCGGCCTACGCCAGAGCCACAGCAATGTGGAATCTGAGCCGCGTCTGCAACCTACACCACAGCTCACGGCAACGCCGGATCCTCAACCCACTGAGCAAGGACAGGGACCGAACCCGCAACCTCATGGTTCCTAGTCAGATTCGTTAACCACTGCGCCACGACGGGAACTCCTGATGATGGCCTTTTTGGCTGGTGTAAGGTGGTATCTCATAGTGGTCTTGATGTGCATTTATCTAATAATTAGTGATGTTGAACATCTTTTCATGTGTTTTTTGGCTATCCGTATGTCTTCTTTGGAGAACTGTGTGTTTAGATCTTCTGTCCATTTTTTTGATGGGGTTGTTTTTTTGGTATGGAGTTGCAGGTGATGTTTATAAATTTTTGAGATTAATCCCTTGTCAGTCAATTCATTTGCAAAGATTTTCTCCCATGCTATGGGTTGTCTTTTCGTTTTGTTTAGGGTTTCCTTTGCTGTGCAGAAACTTTTCAGTTTGAGTAGGTCCCATTTGTTTATTTTTGTTTTTACTGTCATTACTCTAAGAGGTGGATCTGAGAAGATGTTGCTGTCATTTATGTCGGCGAGTGTCTGGCCTATGTTTTCCTCTAAGAGTTTTAGTATGTCTGGTCTTATATCTAGGTCTTGAATCCATTTTGAGTTTATTTTTGTGTATGGTGTTAGGGAGTGTTCTAATTTCATTCTTTTCCATGTGGCTGTCCAGTTTTCCCAGCACCATTTATTGAACAGGCTGTGTTTTCTCCATTGTATATTCTTGCCTCCTTTGTCATAGATGAGTTGGCTGTAGGTGTGTGGGTTTAATTCTGGGCTTTCTAGCCTGTTCCACTGATCTATATGTCTGTCTTTGTGCTGATACCATACGGTTTTCTTTTTGTCTTTTTTTTTGTTGTTGTTGTTAGGGCTGCACCCGCAGCACATGGAGGTTCCCAGGCTAGGGGTCGAATCGGAGCTACAGCTGCCGGCCTACACCACAGCTCTTAGCAACTCTGGATCCTTAACCCACTGAGCGAGGCCAGGGATCGAACCCGCAACTTCATGGTTCCTAGTCGGATTTGCTTCCGCTGCACCATGATGGGAACTCCACCATATGGTTTTGATGACTGTAGCTTTGTCGTATAGTCTGAAGTCCGGGAGCCTGATTCCTCCAGCTCCATTTTTCTTTTTCAGGATGTCTGGCTATTCTGGGTCTTTAGTGCTTCCAAACAAGCTTTAAAATATTTTGTTCAAGGTCTGTAAAAAATATCCTTGGTAATTTGATAGGGATTGTATTGAATCTATAGATTGCCTTGGTTCATATAGTCATTTTGATGATATTGACTCTTCCAATCCAAGAGCATGGTACATCTTTCCATCTATTTCTGTCATCTTTGATTTCTTTCATCAGTGTCTTATAGTTTTCAGAGTACAGGTCTTTTGTCTCTTCTGGCAGGTTTACTCCTAGGTATTTTATTCTTTTGGATGTGATGGTAAACAGGAATGCTTCCCTAATTTCTCTCTGAGATCTTTCATTGTCAGTATATGGAAATGCAATTGATTTCTGTGTATTATTCTGTGACTTTGCCAAATTCGTGGATGAGCTCTAACAGTTTTCTGGTAGAGTCTTTAGAATTCTCTAGGTATAGTATCATGTCATCTGCAAATAGTGATAGTTTTACTTCTTCCTTTCCAATTTGGATTCCTTTTATTTCTTTTACTCCTCTGATTGCCGTGGCTAGGACTTCCAGAACTATGTTGAAGAGTAGTGGCGAGAGCAGACATCCTTGTCTTGTTCCTGATCTCAGTGGGAATTCTTTCAGCTTTTCACCATTGAGAATGATGTTAGCTCTGGGTTTGCCATATATGGCGTATGTTATGTTGAGGTAGGTTCCCTCTATGCCCACCTTTTGAAGAGTTTTTATCAGAAATGGGTGTTGGATTTTGTCAAAGGCTTTTTCTGCATCTATTGAGAGGATCATATTTATCATATTTATTCTTCAGTTTGTTAATGTGGTGTATCACACTGATTGACTTGTGGATATTGAAAAATCCTTGCATCCCTGGGATAAATCCCATTTGATCATGATGTACAATCCTTTTAATGTACTGTTGGATGTGGTTTGCTAGTATTTGGTTGAGGATTTTTGTATCTATGCTCATGAGTGAAATCGGCCTGTAGTTTTCTTTTTTTGTGGTGTCTTTGTCTGGTTTCGGAATCAGGGTGATAGTAGCCTCATAGAATGAGTTTGGGAGTGTCCCTTCCTCTGCAATTTTTGGAATAGTTTCAGAAGGATAGGTGTTACCTCTTCTCTAAATGTTTGATAGAATTTGCTTGTGAAGCCATATGGTCCTGGACTTTTATTTGTTGGAAGTTTTTTAATCACCATTTCAATTTCAGTACTTGTGATTGGTCCATTCATCTCTTCTATTTCATCTTGGTTTAGTCTAGGAAGATTGTACTTTCCTAAGAATTTGTCCATTTCTTCTAGATTTTCTGTTTTACTATCATATAGTTGCATATAGCAGTCGCTTATGATCCTTTGTATTTCTGTGGTGTCCGTTGTTACTTCTCCTTTTTCATTTCTAATTTTATTGATTTGAGTCCTCTCTCTTTTTTGCTTGATAAGTCTGGCTAGGGGTTTATCAATTTTGTGGATCTTTTCAAAGAACCAGCTTTTCATTTCATTGATCTTTTCTATGGTTTTCTTTGTTTCTATTTCATTGATTACATATATACTTTTTCATATTATTTTCCATTATAGCCTATTACAAATACTGAATAGAGTTCCCTGTGCTATACAGTAGAACCTTCTTGTTTATCTAGGAAAGAATTTCTTAAATATGAATAAAAACAGTAAAGTACCTAGAGGAAAATATTTATAAATTCAGTTACATTGAAATTAAGCATTTCATTTTCAAAAGTCATAAAAGGAGTGAAAACCAAAGCCACAGTGTGGGAGAAGACTTTTTAAAAAACTCTACAACTGGAGTTCCCGTCATGGCTCAGTGGTTAATGAATCCGACGAGGAACCATGAGGTTGCGGGTTTGACCCCTGGCCTTGCTTGGTGGGTTAAGGATCCAGTGTTGCTGTGAGCTGTGGTGTAGGTCACAGACACGGCTCGGATCTGGCATTGCTGTGGCTCTGGTGTAGGCTGGCGGCTACAGCTCCAATTAGACCCCTAGCCTGGGAACCTCCATATGTTGCGGATGTGACCCTAGAAAAGGCCAGGAAAAAAAAAAGACAATAAATAAATAAATAAATAAATAAACTCTACAACTGAGAGAACTAGTATTCAGAACATTTAGAGACCTTCCACAGTGAGAAAAACAGAAAACCCTACCCTAAAAATGGACAAAATACTTCAAAGAAGCACTTCACAAATTAGGAAATCCAAATGGCTGATAAACTGGAGGAGGTGACAGACCTCCTTAGTGCAAGGGAAATGCATATTAAACCATGAGATTCTAATACAGTGTCACCAAACTGGTGACTTTTAGATTTTACCATTTACTGCCTTGACTTATTTATAACTTTTAAATATCTGGACCTGTGGTCTGTGGATCTCCACTTGTTGAAAATATTAACTAAGACTGAGTATAAAAATTTTTGAATTTTCAGAAAAATTATAAGAATCTCTCCCAAAACTTTGTTTTTCCTGGAATGTCTTGGTTGCAGCCTGTAAGTTGCAACATGATTGAAAAAATTTTTCTGGTCTCACGATACCAAGAGTTGGCAAGGCCATGGAACTACAAGAACTCATGTGTAGGCGTTTCTGCAGTGGCTCAATAGTAATGAACCTGACTAGGATCCATGAGGATGCAGGTTTGATCCCTGGCTTCACTCAGTGGGTTAAGGAGCTGGCATTGCCGTGAGCTGTAGTGTAGGTCACAGATGAGGTTAGGATTCTTCAATGCTGTGGCTGTGGTGCAAACCTTCCATTCGACCCCTAGCCTGGGGAACTTCCATGTGCTGCAGGTGTGCCCCTAAAAAGACAAAAAAAGAACTCACATGTAGAGTGAACGAGAAATGGCTTAACAGTACATGCTACATGGTTTTGTTCAGGATATGCCTACCAAATGAATGAAATTTCACTCCTAGCTATACCCTGGATACACACACAGGAATGTTCACAGCAGTGTGGTTGATATAATTATTCCCAACTGGAAACAATCCAAATGGTCTTCACTGGCAGAAAGGATAAAGAAGTTGTGGGATTTTATAAAGCAAAATCTTTGCAGCAATGAAGATTGCTATGATAAAAAATCCTTTGATTAGCTGCACACAATCTAGATGCATCTTGTGAAAGATTAAGAAAAAAGCAAGACATTCTCAAGAATTGACCACATATTGGGACACAAAGCTAATCTCAATAAATTTAGGAGCATAGAAATTATCTCAAGTATCTTCTCTGACCACAATGCCATGAAATTAGAAACCAACCATGGGAAAAGGAAAGAGAAAAAACCTACTACATGGAGACTAAACAACATGCTACTAAAAAACCAATGGGTCAATGAGGAAATCAAGAAGGAAATTAAAAACTACCTTGAAACAAATGATAATGAATACACAACTGCTCAAAAATCTATGGGATGCTGCGAAAGCAGTGCTCAGAGGGAAATTTATAGCAATACAGGCCTTTCTCAAAAAAGAAGAAAGATCCCAAATTGACAACTTAACCCTCCACCTAAATGATTTAGAAAAAGAAGAACAAAAAAGTCCTAAAGTCAGCAGAAGGAAGGAAATTATAAAGATCAAAGAAGAAATCAATAAAATAGAGACTCAAAACACAATAGAGAAAATTAATAAAACCAAGAGCTGGTTCTTTGAAAAGGTAAACAAAATTGACAAACCCCTGGCCAGACTCACTAAAAAGAGGAGAGAAAGAACCCAAATAACCAAAATTATAAATGAAAAGGGAGAAATCACAACGGATACAGCAGAAATACAAAAAACCATAAGAGAATACTATGAACAACTACACGGCAACAAGTTTGACAATCTGGAAGAAATGGACAATTTTCTAGAATCTTACAGCCTGCCAAAACTGAATCAAGTAGAAACAGACCAACTGAACAGACCGATCACTAGAAATGAAATTGAAGAGGTCATAAAATCACTCCCTACAAATAAAAGTCCAGGACCAGATGGCTTCACAGGTGAATTTTATCAAACATATAAAGAGGAATTAGTGCCCATCCTCCTTAAACTCTTTCAAAAGGTTGAAGAAGAAGGAATACTCCCAAAGACATTCTATGATGCCACCATCACCCTCATTCCAAAACCAGACAGAGATACCACCAAAAAAAAAAAACTATCGCCCAATATCATTGGTGAATATAGATGCAACAATTCTCAACAAAATCTTAGCCAACCGAATCCAACAACATACCAAAAAAATTATACACCATGACCAGGTGGGGTTCATCCCAGGTTCACAAGGATGGTTCAACATTCGCAAATCAATCAGCATCATACACCACATTAACAAAAAAAAAGTCAAAAATCATATGATCATCTCAATAGACGCAGAAAAAGCATTTGACAAAGTCCAACACCCATTCATGATCAAGACCCTCGCCAAAGTGGGTATAGAGGGAACATTCCTGAACATAATCAAAGCCATTTTTGAGAAACCCACAGCAAATATCATACTCAATGGGGAAAAACTGAAAGCCTTCTCACTCAAATCTGGAACAAGACAGGGATGCCCACTCTCACCACTGCTCTTCAACATAGTTTTGGAAGTCCTAGCCACAGCAATTAGACAAACAAAAGAAATAAAAGGCATCCATATAGGAAGAGAAGAGAGAAAACTGTCACTGTATGCAGATGACATGATACTATACATAGAAAACCCTAAGGACTCAACCCCAAAACTACTTGAACTGATTAATAAATTCAGCAAAGTAGCAGGATATAAGATTAACATTCAGAAGTCAGTTGCATTTCTGTATACCAGCAATGAAATATTAGAAAAGGAATACAAAGATACGATACCTTTTAAAATTGCACCTCACAAAATCAAATACCTCGGAATACACCTGACCAAGGAGGTAAAGGACCTATATGCCGAGAACTATAAAACTTTAATCAAAGAAATCAAAGAAGATGTAAAAAAATGGAAAGATATTCCATGTTCCTGGATTGGGAAAATCAATATTGTAAAAATGGCCATACTACCCAAAGCAATCTACAGATTCAATGCAATCCCTATCAAATTAACCATGACATTTTTCACAGAACTAGAACAAACAATCCAAACATTTATATGGAACCACAAAAGACCCAGAATCGCCAAAGCAATCCTGAGAAACAAAAACCAAGCAGGAGGCATCACTCTCCCAGACTTCAAGAAATACTACAAAGCCACAGTCATCAAAACAGTGTGGTACTGGTATCAAAACAGACAGACAGACCAATGCAACAGAATAGAGAACCCGGAAATAAGCCCTGACACCTATGGTCAATTAATCTTTGACAAGGGAGGCAAGAACATAAAATGGGAAAAAGAAAAGTCTATTCAGCAAGCATTGCTGGGAAACCTGGACAGCTGATGCAAAGCAATGAAACTAGAACACACCCTCACACCATGCACAAACATAAACTCAAAATGGCTGAAAGACTTAAATATACGACAGGACACCATCAAACTCCTAGAAGAAAACATAAGCAAAACACTCTCTGACATCAACATCATGAATATTTCCTCAGGTCAGTCTCCCAAAGCAATCGAAATTAGAGCAAAAATAAACCCATGGGACCTCATCCAACTGAAAAGCTTTTGCACAGCAAAGGAAACCAAAAAGAAAACAAAAAGACAACTTTCAGAATGGGAGAAAATAGTTTCAAATGATGCAACCGACAAGGGCTTAATCTCTAGAATATATAAACAACTTATACAACCCAACAGCAAAAAAGCCAATCAATCAATGGAAAAATGGGCAAAAGACCTGAATAGACATTTCTCCACAGAAGATATACAGATGGCCAACAAACACATGAAAAAATGCTCAAAATCACTGATTATAAGAGAAATGCAAATCAAAACTACCATGAGATATCACCTCACACCAGTCAGAATGGCCATCATTAATAAATCCACAAATAACAAGTGCTGGAGGGGCTGTGGAGAAAAGGGAACCCTCCTGCACTGTTGGTGGGAATGTCAACTGGTACAGCCACTATGGAGAACAGTTTGGAGATACCTTAGAAATCTATACATAGAACTTCCATATGACCCCACAATCCCACTCTTGGGCATCTATCCGGACAAAACTCTACTTATAAGAGACATGTGCACCCGCATGTTCATTGCAGCACTATTCACAATAGCCAAGACATGGAAACAACCCAAATGTCCATCGACAGATGATTGGATTCGGAAGATGTGGTATATATACACAATGGAATACTACTCAGCCATAAAAAAAGAATGACATAATGCCATTTGCAGAAACATGGATGGAACTAGAGAATCTCATCCTGAGTGAAATGAGCCAGAAAGACAAAGACAAATACCACATGATATCACTTATAACTGGAACCTAACATCCAGCACAAATGAACATCTCCTCAGAAAAGAAAATCATGGACTTGGAGAAGAGACTTGTGGCTGCCTGATGGGAGGGGGAGGGAGTGGGAGGGATCGGGAGCTTGGGCTTATCAGACACAACTTAGAATAGATTTACAAGGAGATCCTGCTGAATAGCATTGAGAACTTTGTCTAGATACTCATGTTGCAACAGAAGAAAGGGTGGGGGAAAAATGTAATTGTAACGTATACATGTAAGGATAACCTGACCCCCTTTCTGTACAGTGGGAAAATAAAATAAAATAAATAAAAAAAGAAAAGAAAAAAGCAAGACAAAATATATCATCTCACTTATATTTAAAAACAAGCAAAAGTACACATATTACTTGTGTGATATGATAACATATGTATATGTATGATAATAAATGCATGTGTGATAATAGTATAATGGAAAGCAGGAAGTGATTCTCATAAAAGTCTTGATAAGGGGGGACCTGTCATGGACAGCAGGGGGACTGGGGTAAGAAAGACTGCCCAGAGGGGTTGTTGATGTGTTAGAAAATTTCTATATTGTGACATGTATGATGGTTGCACTGGCATACAGTTCTCAACTATTCCTTAAACTGTACTTGTACATTTTATATGGTAGGTTATACTTCGCACAAAAATGTGTGCTTGTGTGTGTGTTTGTGTGTGTGTGAGAGAGAGACAGAGAGAGAGAGAGGGAGGAAGGGGGAGGGAGAAGAAAAGAGGGGGGAGAAAGAGAGAGAGGGAGAGAGAGAGGGAGAGAGATTCGTGATTTGCTTTCTGTGGTCCCAATAAACTTACCATTCACTGAAGCAGGCATTTTCAGCAACCATAAATTTTTGCTGTGTTAAAAAATGGATTGAAGATGAGAAAGGAAACATTTGGTTACAAGAAAACCAGTCATTAGTGTGTGGTTCCTTTTAAAGAGAGACAAGAACTGAAGTGCTAAAGAGCTGATGAACTTCAGCAAATCAGTTTCATCCAGCGACGTTCTTGCCCCTCTTGATCTGTGCTGAATTTTTCCATTTCAGTGACTCCTAAAATAACGGTCTCCCTGTTTTCCCTAGAAGCACATGGTTTTTTCTTCAGCTGAAGCCCCTCTCTGTGGGAGAAGTGAGTGAATTGTATTTAGTCACTCAGACTTTTCCCATGTCCTTGAAGTTACGAATTTTCAAAGTAAGGCAGCCAAAAGAGGAACAGGATAACTCTGAGTTGTGTTTCTAGAAGTTAGAAGGTACACAGTCTTAATCAATGTCTCTCCACTGCTGCAGGAATACTACCTTCTTGGTTTTATCCTTCATATTATAAAGACAACCTATAATTTTGTAACTAAGTATAAAAAAAATCCTAACTTTAAATAGCATCAAGAGTTCACTGTGAGACTTCTAACTCCTCTGAAAACAAGCAAATATCAAAGCTAAAACTACCTTCCAACACTGAAACACACAAAACCTCTCATCAAAATGACGTCCTATAACTGGAACAAGTGTGACTCCACATTCTCAGAAAGAAAAACAGATCTGTCTGTTCTGTATGGAAACAGTCACATTGAGCTTTCAAGTAAGAGGAAATTAAGGGAACTAAAAGATCCTTTCAAGGGAGAATGAATAGCTAAGAGAGTTAGTGAAGGAATAAGGCCATTCAGGCCATGGCCTTGCTAATTAGAACAAGCTGTCTTCAAGCATTTAAAGTAATCATCCTGGGAGTTCACACAATGGCTCACTGGTAACGAACCTGACTAGGATCCATGAGGGCTCGGGTTTGATCCCTGGCCTCACTCAGTGGGTTAAGGATCTGACATGGCCATGAGCTATGGCATAGGTCGCAGACAAGGCTTGAGTCCCACCTTGCTGTGGCTGTGATATAGGCTGTCAGCTAGAGCACCAATTCGACCCCTGGCCTGGGAACTTCTATATGCCCTGGGTGCGGCCCTAAAAAGACAAAAAAAAAAAAAAAAAAAGGACACAAAAAATTCACTAAATAGATAATCATCCAGAAGAAAAAAACACATTAAATCACAGTAATAAGGTTTAAAATATAGAATGGGGTAAAATTAGGCAAAAACAAAATAATTATTTTATTTAAAAGCTAATTTTGAAAAATCCTTTCAGGATGATTGATTATGATACAAAAATGACTTTTTAGGAAACAAATGATTTTTCCCAAAGATTGATGTAGGGCCAATCCTTTTTTGGTTTGGAGAATATCAGCGAGTTAGATTGTTCTGGTGAAGGATTTCTGCCCCTTTCTGCAGCCTGCAGGCCCTGTTACACTAGGCTGGTAACTCCAGTTCTCCTCTGCAACTGGGACAAGCAAATGGAATCAAGAGAACAGGAAGGGGAGTTCCCATTGTGGCTCAGCAGGTTAAGAACCCAACTAGTATCCAGAGGATGGGGGTTTAATCCCTGGCCTCGCTCAGTGGGTTAAGGATCCAGCATTGTCACAAGCTGCAGCATAAGGCTTAGATGTGGCTCAGAGCCCATGTTGCTGTGGCTGTGGTATAGGTCTCAGCTCCAGCTCCAGTTCGACTCCTAGCCCCCAGCCTCCTGGGAACTTCCATATGCTGCAGGTCTGAACCCTAGCTGCATGATTTAGAGCAAAGACACTCAAAAACTTGATAGGTTTGCTGCTTTGATTGGAAAGCTCCGGATAAGATCACTTATGCTGCCTACATCATTGGGTTGTTAAAAGGATCCAATAAATAATGTGCCGTGTACGTACAAAGTCAAGAAGAGCGTCATCGTTACTCTAGAACAACTCCACACTCCACCTTCCCCGCCTCCTTTGCCCTGCCCCAGCTCTGGTCTTGCTGTTGTGGACCAGTCGTGGTTTGGACAGCAGGGTACAAAGGCGCTACACAGAGCAGTCCTAATGGTCAGCCGCCACAGGTCACGAGCTACAGACCCTGTTAGATTCATAGCCAGAGAGAACATTTCTTTTATTTATTTTATTTTATTTTATTTTATTTTATTTTATTTTATTTTATTTTATTTTATTTGCTTTTTAAAGCCATATGTGCAGCACATGGAAGTTCCCAGGCTAGGGGTCAAATTGGAGCTGCAGCTGCCAGCCTACACCATAGCCGTAGCAACAGGGGATCTGAGCCACATCTGCGACCTACACCATAGCTCACACTAATGCCGGATTCTTAACCTACTGAGCGAGGCCAAGGATTGAACCTGCGTCCTCACAGATACTAGTTGGGGAGCTCATTACCACGGAGCCACCACGGGAAGTCCCAAGGAAAGAACAATTCTGAGAGTTACTCTCCAACATTCTGGAAATGTTTCTGAACAATTTTTTTTCTGGCTCAGAATCCTCTCATTCTGATCTCTAAAATGAAGATCTGGGATTGGTCTGAAAGAGGGCCCTTACACTGAAGCTCTCACCTTCTCCACAAGCTGTATCCTCAGTATCGAATCAGGAAATGAGTAGGGATGGTGGAGTTTGGTTTGGTTTTTTAAGTTTTGCTGGAGACCGGTGGGATGGTACAGGTTGAAAAAATGGTGACACTTCATAAGGTAAAACCCACCTTTTTTATTTATTTATTTTTTTTTGCTATTTCTTGGGCCGCTCCTGCAGCATATGGAGGTTCCCAGGCTAGGGGTTGAATCGGAGCTGTAGTCACCGGCCTACGCCAGAGCCACAGCAACACGGGATCCGAGCCGCATCTGCAACCTACACCACAGCTCACGGCAACGCCGGATCGTTAACCCACTGAGCAAGGGCAGGGACCGAACCCGCAACCTCATGGTTCCTAGTCGGATTCGTTAACCACTGCACCACGACGGGAACTCCTAAAATCCACCTTTTAGTGGGGTGTGGAGAACAATGTCTAGTGACATGGTTTCCTAGACTTTTCAGGAGCAGGACATAAGCTTCGCATTCATAGTAGAGGTACGTAATTTATTTGCCTTAACGCATCATCACAGGGGTCAGTTTAGAAAGGAACTTCCCATTCTTCATGACAGTTGACAGGTTAAGGAAGGTTAAGGAATTAAACCTAAGGTTAGGGAATGTTAATAATGTTAATATGTATGTGAGTGTCAACAAAATTGAAACCAAGCCTAACCAGACTAACTAGCCTTACCACCAAAACAGGGTTTCTCAACAAAGATGCTCTCCACATAGTGAGCTGAATAATTCTTTGCTGTAGGGCAGTGTCCTGTGTGTGGTAGGATTTTAGCAGCACCCTTGGCCTCAACTCACTAGATGCTGGTAGCCCTCTCTCACTTGTGACACCAAAAATGACTCCAGACATTGCCAAAGGTCTCCTGGGAGCAAAACCAATCCTGCCTAAAAATTCCTGCATTGCATCGAAATCATTAATTTAATTTATTGCTTAAAAATACTGTTTCCCAATGGGATCCTGTTGTATAGCACACGGAACTATATCCAATCATTTGTGATGGATCAGGATGGAGATAATGTGAGACAAAGAATGTATGTATATGCATAACTGGGTCACTTTGCTATAGAGCAGAAATTGGCAGAACCTTGTAAATTAACTATAATACTGTTTCCAGTACTATAATAGAAACTGTAATAAAAATACTGTTTCTACTCCTGAAAATTTGCTCTTATGAATGAATACGCTTTTCAAATCATCTACAAATGTTTTCATTCTTACTAACCTTAGCGCCAATTTTTTTTTTTGTCTTTTTGTCTTTGTGAGGGCCTCACCCATGGCACATGGAGGTTCCAAGGCTAGGGGTCCAATCGGAACTGTAGCCACCAGCCTACACCACAGCCAGCCACACCAGATCTGAGCCGCATCTGCGACCTACACCACAGCTCACGGCAATGCCAGATCCTTAACCCAAGGAGCAAGGCCAGGGATCGAACCCACAACCTCATGGTTCCTAGTCGGATTAATTTCCACTGTGCCACGACAGGAACTCCACCACTAATTTTTTTAATGGCTTTACAAGTTACAGAATACTTCTACATACAACATTATGGACGTGAAAGAAGGAAAGGAAGTAATATTTATTGAGTATTTACTACATGCCATTTGCCAAGGGATTTACCTCAAATGCATTCGTCCATTTAGATCTTGGAGAATCTCCACAGGAGAGTTATTTTCCTCTATTTATAGATGAGGAAACAAGCGTATAGATGCTAGGTAGCTTTCCCAAGAAATATAGTTTACCACCTTGACTTCAAGTTTTACTGCTCTTTGTCCCACACCAAAGCTGCCAGTGAGCCACTGATCTTCTGCACTTGAAGACGAAAACAGCAATTACATTCCATGAGTCAGGATTAGCTATCTCCTTAGAGGCCTAGGTCATTTTTTGGGCCACGCCCTTGGCATGTGGAAGTTCCCAAGCACAGGAGTGACAACCACTGTCCACCAGGGAACCCCCCCCCCGATCATTTTTTTATGGGGGTGCCACACTTTGCCACTTTACAGTTTAAGAGACTGTGCCCAAATCACCAAGTTGCAGACACGTCGCATTGTTAAAAGAAAGTCATTTCAGTGTTCTGCCACATCAACAGACAGATCAACAGACACTCTCTCTGGGTCAGTAACTTACATTATCTCTCTGGCTGGTCTGTAATATTAGAGGGCAGGTGAGTAATGGGGTAGCTGAGGTAGCAGATGTTAGTGGCGATTTGCAGCAATGGAGAGGCTTCATCGCAGGCTTCATCGCAGCCACATGGACAATTGAACATTAAATATAAGACACTTCTTTTCTTTTCTTTCTTCCTTCCTTCCTTTCTCTCTCTCTCTCTCTCTCTCTCTCTCTCTCTCTCTCTCTCTCTTTCTCTCTTCCTTCCTTCCTTCCTTCTCTTTCTTTCTTTCGGGGCAGGGGAGGGGTATAGGTGCAGCATATGGAAATTCCCAGGCTTGGGTTGGAATGGGAGCTGCAGCTGCCAGCGAACGCCACAGCCACAGCAACTTGGGATCTGAACCGCGTCTGTAACCTACACCACAGCTTGTGCCACGACAGATCCTTAACCCACTGAGCAAGGCGAGGGATCATACCTGCATCCTCATGGATACCAGCTGGCTTCGTTTCTGCTGAGCCACAATGGGAACTCTCATTTACCTCTCTTCTTAGAAGTTCTTTGACTACAGCATCTTAGAATGCATCCCATTCTTTCTGGCCATCGTTCCCCAGGCTTCACTCTGTCATCGGCTTACTCAGTCCTGTCCTTCAGCCATCACCTCTTATTCCCTAATACTCTAGATTCATTCACCCTTAGCACTCCCCTAAACTAGAGTCCCTTCATTTACAGGGCAGAATGATTAGCTCTTCACTCCTTCCTCGGGTTGGGGTCCACCTCTGTGAATTCAAAGAGGCATCTATCGTTCTTCTGAATGAAAATCCATCTCCAGAATTCCCATCATGGCTCAGCAGAAACAAATCCGACAGAATTCCCATCATGGCTCAGCAGAAACAAATCCGACTAGGAACAATGAGGTTGCAGATTAGATCCCTGGCCTCGCTCAGTGGGTCAAGGATCTGGCATTGCTGTGAGCTGCAGTGTAGGCCGCAGACACAGCTCAGATCCTGCATTGCTGTGGCTGTGGTACAGGTCGAGAGCTGTAGCTCCAGTTTGACCCTAGCTTGACAACCTCCATATGCCGCACCCGCAGGAGTAAAACGCAAAAAAAGAAAAAAAAATAAGGAAAAAAAGAAAATCCATCTCCGTGGGAGCTCACCCCTGTGTAACTCAGAAGAACTGGCAGACACTGAAGTTTCTGTCTTTCCTGTGTCAACACCACCCCCATTGTCTTCCTCCCCAGCTGTGTAAGAGAAGAGTTCAACATAATTTGTTTTCCCATTGATAAGAATTATCTAGCCACCCCCATACGTGTCTTGAAAGGAAGCAGTGTTTAGTCAGTTCAGATATTTTTTTAAATACTTTGTATCAGAGTTCCCATTGTGGCTCAGTGGTAACCAACCCAACTAGTATCCCTGAGGATGGAGTTTCAATCCCCGGGCCTTGATCAGTTGGTTATGGATCTGGTGTTGCCATGAGCTGTGGTTCAGGTTGCAGACATGGCTTGGATCTGGCATTGCTATAGCTGTAGGGTAGGTGAGAAGCTGCAGCTCCTAGCAGACCCCTAGCCTGGGAACTTCCATATGTTGTGGGTATAGCCCTTAAAAACATAAGCAAACAAGCAAATAAAAAAACTAGAACAAAAGAGAAGCTGGGTCAAACACACTTGGGCTTATTTCCACAGCTTTGGAACAGCACTTGTAAAGGGGAAGAGTAACCATGCCCACCCTCATCACACAGAAAGCTGTTGCTCACTAGGGTTCGTTTTTTCATTAAAGTTCTTAGTGGGACTTCCCACTGTGGCTCAGCGGAAACGAACCAGACTAGGATCCATGAGGGTTTGGGTTCGATCTCTGGCCTTGCTCAGTGGGTTAAGGATCCAGTGCTGCCGTGAACTGTGGTCTAGGACACAGACTTGGCTCAGATGTGGCTCAGATCTTGGCTCAGATGTGGCTGTTGGATGCAGGGTGGTGGCTGCAGCTCTGATTTGACCCCTAGCATGGGAATTTCCATATGCTGCTGGTGTAGCCCTAAAAACAAACAAACAAAAGAAACAAAAAAACAACCCCCCCCCAAAAAAACCCCTTTATGTCACAGCATAAAATACATCCTGAAAAGAAGTACAAAATTCATAGGTGTACATCTCTATTCATTTTTATACACATTCTTCACCAGCAGCCAGAACAAGAAACAGAACATCACAAGCTTTCCAGAAGCCTCTTTGTTCCCCCTACCAATCAGGGTAATTTTTTTTCTAATGACAGTGTTTGTACATCCCAGCATATGCTCTCTGAACCAAGAGCCTTTCAGTGAGTAACTTGGTTTTATTACTGCGTTGCATTCAATGGGAAGTTCACACATGAATCAGAATGGCTCCTATGATTTGGACGCAAGTCATTGAATGTGGAGTGACTGTGTTCATGTTGTGGTTTAAAGGGTCCAAGAGGGGAGAGGGACACCCCCCCACCCCGCAAGTCCTCTTTCTGGGATTTCCCAGAGCCTGGCAATTTTCCTGGGTGGGGGGGTCTCTCCTAGTCACCCAAGAACTCTCAAGTTTCTTTGAGTGCCATGGGCACTATCTATCCTGAGAAAGGAATATACTCTCCCAGCAGGGCTCACACACGTATTGCATGCGAAATGATTGCTCCTGGAATCACAAACACCATCACTTTACACCATCTCAATACATGTGAGACCCTGACTCGTAGAATTCTCTACCCCAGTGGAGGTCATCTCTGTCAACCCAAGAGAAGGTCTGAAGGACTATACCCCTCATCACACCACAACAAACACAAAAACTCATGCCTACCCTAAACCAAGAGCCTCAGAACCTTTTAAGGGATAGTGTCCACCTTTGCCTTCTGTCCCCTTCTCTGCCTGCCCCTCCCCCATTTCAGTTGCTCTTCATGTTCCTTTTTTACCCTAATATTTTCCTGTGTTATAGGCTAGGAGCATGGATGTCACACTGAGTGATTTGCTCCAACTTGCCAGGTTTTCAAGATTCATCTTTGCTGGAAGTAAAAGTAAAGTTCCTGGAGTTCCCATCGTGGCTCAGTGGTTAACGAATCCGACTAGGAACCATGAGGTTGCAGGTTCAATCCCTGGCCTTGCTCAGTGGGCTAAGGATCCGGCGTTGCCGTGAGCTGTGGTGTAGGTTGCAGATGCGGCTCGGATCCCGTGTTGCTGTGGCTCTGGCGTAGGCCAGTGGCCATAGCTCCAATTAGATCCCTAGCCTGGGAACCTCCATATGCCGCGGGAGCCGCCCTAGAAAAGGCAGAAAGACACACACACACACACACAAAAGTAAGGTTCCTGATAAACTTACCTTTAAACCCCAGCTTTGAAACTGGACCCAAAGCAAACAATTCTCAAGTAATCCTTCCGTGGTGAAACCGCAATAGAACCACTCACACTGACATCGGTCCTAATGGACCCTGTTGAAAAAATAATAGTATCGCTATTGATGATCCGCTCTTCACCAGACACTGTATATTCATCATGTCATATAGTATAATCACCCCTTAAAGGTAGGTATAATTCATCTCATTTTACAAATGGAGAAATCAGAGCTCACAAATGAATGGCTTGCTTTCATCCACACAGACCATAAGTGCCTGAATGAAGCTTTGAAACCAGGTCTGTCTAATTAGATCCTCTTGCCTTTTATTTATTTATTTTTTTCTTCCTTTTTAGGACTGAACCTGTAGCATATGGAAGTTCCCAGGCTAGGGATCAAATCAGAGCTGCAGCTGCTGGCCACAATCACAGCCACAGCAATGCTGGATCCTTAACCCACTGAGCGAGGCCAGGAATTGAACCTACATCCTCATGGATACTAGTCAGGTTCATTACCACTGAGCTGCAATGGGAACTCCCGTAGACCTTCTTGTCTTTCATAAAAAAGTTGTCTCCTCCTCTAAGGCAAAGCTGCTAACCCATCTCAGGAGCCCAGTGCTCCTCTGGCCAACCCTGTATCCCCGGAATCTCCCCCAGGTCAGCCTTTCTCCTTCAGAGTCTCCTGTGAAGTTGGCTGCTTACTGAGCTCAACCCAGGGTCCTATCTTTTTTCAGGAGATAGCTAATCAAAGTAGCAACAGTTCTAGGCTCAATGCAAAATGTGATAAGTTCGTCTTTGGCTCTTCTTGGATATACCTTTATTTTATGAGAGCCTTTCAAAAACAATGCCTTAACCAAGATTGATGCTGATGGTTGGGATTTTATCACGTTGAGGAGAGAAAAACACGGGGGACTTTAAGATGCCTCCTGAATGGATCAGTCAGGACTCTTTGGCTGATAAGGAAGGGAAACCCAAACCCAGCCTGGCTTCAGGGAAAAGAAGATAAACTAGCAAAATACCAGAAACACCAGAGCAAGAATGAGGAATACCTAGCTTTATGGAATTTGAGACTCAGCACTTTAAGTGAACTAAACTCTGCAGCTTAATCTCCAAAACATGACATTGAATAAAAAAGTCAATTAGAAGACGTATCTGTATAATTTGATAAAATTATAAAGTTAAAAAAAACCTGTAAAAAAGTTAAAGGTTTAAAGATATAAATGGGCAGTAAAAATATAATGTCATGCATTGCCATGATAAACTCTGAATTTATGAGAGGAATTGTCTCTGAGGTGAGAGGGAGGGGCCGTAAGAAGATCACAGGGTGTCTCAAGTCTGTCTTTAATCCTTTAAGAACACCTAGGAGTTCCTGTTGTGGCTCAGTGGTAAAAAACCTGACTAGAATCCATGAGGACACAGGTTCAATCCCTGGCCTCGTTCAGTGAGTTAAGCATCTAGTGTTGCTGTGAGCTGCAGTGTAGGTTGCAGACACAACTCAGATCTGGCATCTGCTGTGGCTGTAGTGTAAGCCAGCAGCTGCAGCTCCAATTCAGCCCTAGCCTGGGAACGTCCATATGCCTCAGGTGTGGCCCTAAAAAGATTTTTTTTAAAGAAATCTAAACTGTGGATGCTTAACAGTTTGATAAAACTGAATTTCATCATATTCTCTGCTATGATCTGTATGTTTAAAATACATCATCATCTTCTTTAAAAGGGGAAACTCCTGGCTCATTGTAACAGATCTGGGAGTAATTGGCTTGATCCAGTTGGTGAGGAGCTCTCTGTCTCCGTATCTTGGCTCTGCTTTCTTCTTTTGGGTCCTGGCTTCTCTTTTTATTCGGCTTCCGTATTCATGGTAGCTAGGTGGCTCCCAGTAACTCCATGCCCATGTCCTAACCTTTCAGCCTCTCTTATAAACGAGAATCCTCTCCTCTGACAGTGTCAGTAAGAATTCTAGGATTGCATCCCGTGAGTCAAGTGTCCACCCAAGACTGAAATCACTTTAACAAGGGAATGAGCTGATGAGCCCAGCCTTGGTTATGTGCCACCTCCTAGACCTGGTGGTATGGACATCAACTTTTCCCAATGACATTAAAAGAGGTATTTCCCAAGGAAATTAGGAGAGTGCTAGCAAAAAGAAGGGGTAGTAGTTTGGGGGTAAGAAGAAATAGCAGATATGTACAAAAACAAGCCCTTCCACAAAGAATTGCCTCTATACTATATCTATGATGATCTTCGAACAATGATGGTTGTGTTCTTTCATCTCTAAGTGAAAGTGACATAGGAAAATATAAATCAGTCTCACTTAGGAATATATTTATATATGCAAACATAAATGAAATGCCAGAAAATATAACCGAATGGTTTATAAAGGAATAATTTACCAAAATCAATCAAGATTTATCTCAGCATAGAATAATGTAACAAAATCCATTATTATAATATATTACGTTGATAAGTTATGAGAAATAACAAACAATAGGTGAAACTATAGATACACCTATAAAATCAGGAATTAGAAAAAAGCAATTCTCAGTATTATTATTATTCAATATTCTTTTCTGAAATGCTACTCAGTGTATCGAAGGACAAAGTAGATACAAAAAGTATCACAAACAGAAGGTGGGAGAATTGTTCTAGTGATAAAAGAACAAAACCAACCAAAGCAGACAGATTCTGTCCAGTTAATTAACCAGGAAAACCTGATCTAAAGGACAAGGACACAAGCTTGCTTTGGATGAGGACAGCAGGAGTATAGATCCAGAGCCAGGGTGTTCTCAGAATTATCTCAGAACTAGAGAAAAAGAAGAACAAGACCCAGACTCCAGGAAGCAGGGCTGGCAGGGCTGAAGCTGGATGCAGGCTGGGGCCAGCTGGCTGGATACTCAGAAGACACTGACCTGAGAGCAGAGAGGACCTGAGTTCCGCAGGGTTTCCAGGTAGAAGAGAGTCAGGAGGGGCCCAGACTTGCCATGTTCCGCATTTGTCAATGCCTCTTGATAAACTGAAACTATAGGCTTACTTAATGTAAGTACAGTTAGGTTAGAGCCAAGGGCAAGAGATTCTGATGTGGTACTGGGCTGGCAGCCTATTCTTATGTGGACATTCTATTGACAACTTAATTGGGTTGAGAATAGCATGGGACTAATTCTGACAATGTCCTCCATGTGTATCAAGAATTGTGAAGGGCATATCATAAAATCAATCCATATGTCTTAAGTGTATTAACGAAAAATGTACTATTGAAGTTTGAGCTTTTGACATGGTTGATCATCTTTTGTTCCTCAATAGTTCTAGCCCTGCCTGTGAGTAAATGAGAGAGCCAGGAATTCCAAAACCCAGAGGCCACTGGTCAAAGGGTCCAGTTTCAGTTAAGAGGGAAAAAATATGTTCTACCTGCCTCTCCCACTGAATGAAGTTATTCAACCTGGAAAGAATGTACAGAGCAGCTATTTGCGGGCTCTGCAAAGTAAATGGTAGCATATGGCTTCGAAAAGAAGACCAGAATTTGAAATACCACTAAACCAGCTGTGAGTTTACCATTTTTTTCCACTCTGACATCTCCCTGTCTTAGCTCATTGCACTAAAAGTGGGCAGGGGAGCACAAAAAGAGAGAGTTTCAGGAGAAATCCTCTGGTGGTGATGTGAGGAGTGGAAAATGTAACTTCTAAGCTCGGAGAGAATATGGAAATCTAGCTCCCTTGATTTCTTCTCATTGTTCTCCCACGTCCCAGCCTCCAAGCATTCAAAAGCAGCCAGAGGCAGCAGAAGCCTGCAGCAGGCAGAATTCTCGGGGAGAAAAACCATCCTTTCCACTCAGTGGAGTTTTCAAGATATCAGGGCCAAATGCTTTTTCTCTCCCTCTGCCCTCCCATCATTTGACCATGGACATGGGCTCAGTTATGAAAATGTACAGCATTCCAGTAACTAAAGTCCTAACTTTCTGGCTGGAGGACTGAGAAGGATCTATGGGGAATTAGAAAGTATTAGTCAAATTACCAAGAGGGAGGAGCTTGGGAAAACACAGTAAGTGAAATGATAAGCTCATTGGCTAGGATGAGTAGCAGAGCAGAGATGTCAGAGGAAAAACCCAGTATACATGAAGAAATGATATATCTGAACAATCTGAGCAACTTATCTCTCTGGAGAGAAGGACAGAGGTAGGACAGAGGTAGGAAGACAGAAAAAAGATAGAAAAGTCAACAGATAATGTCTAAAACAGTCAAGCTTAGAAATAGCAATATATGCATGTTATTCAGAATAGGTGTCAGAAAGAAAAAAAGACAAGTGGCTCTCTCTGGAGAGAAGGACAGAAGAAGGACAGAGGTAGGAAGAGAGAAAAAAGATAGAAAAGAAAAAAGAGTGTAGACTCAGGAACCTTTGGGACAATAGCAAAATGTTTAACATTCATGCCAACAAAGTCCTGAAAGGAGAGGAGAAAGAGTGGTACAGAAAAATTAAAGAAAAAAACTGGCTAAAAATTCTGAAATTTGGCAAAAGACATAAACCTACAGATTTAAGAAAATCAGCACACCCTGAATGGGATAAATCCAAGTAAATACAACCCCAGACACTTTATAACCACTATGATATTAATCATACAAACGGAAGACAAAGAAAAAAATCTTGAAAACAGCCAGAGAAAAATGGCTCATTGGCTACAGAAGAACAATGATTCAAATGACTATGAATTTCTCATCAGAAACCATAGTGGCCAGAAAAAAGTAAAACAATTTTCAAGTGCTGAGATAAGAGAACTGTCAACTCAAGAAGGCATATCTGGTAAAAACAAAACAAAACAAACAGACAAAAATATATACATATATATGTATATACCTCAGGAATGAAGATGAAAGATATACAATCTTAGATTGGGAAAACTAAGAGTATTCATTACCAGAAGACTTGATATGAAGATGCTGCTAAAGGCAGTTTTTCAGACAAGAGAAATGATGCCATAAGGACACTTGAAATACCATGAATTAAGGAAAAGCAATAGAAATGATACATATCTGGATAAATGCAATAGATTACTATTTTCCTCTTGAGTTCTCTGAAATATGTTTGAAAGCAAAAATTTTAACAGTGGTTGATGGGGATTGCAGTGTATACAGAGGTAACGTATAAGATGACTAGAACAAAAGAGAGCGGTAATGGAGATCTATATGTTTGTAAAGATTTCCACATTCCCACTGAAGAGGAGAAATGCTGACTACGCTGTGAGAAGTTAAGTATGTATACTGTCACCTCAGAGAAACCATTTAAAAACTATGCAAAAATATACAATATAAAAATGCAATTGGAATTCCCGTCGTGGTGCAGTGTTCAACGAATCTGACTAGGAACCATGAGGTTGTGGGTTCGGTCCCTGGCCTTGCTCAGTGGGTTAAGGATCTGGTGTTGCCGTGAGCTGTGGTGTAGGCTGGCGGCCACAGCTCCAATTCAACCCCTAGCCTGGGAGCCTCCATATGCCACAGGAAGCAGCCCTAGAAAAGGCAAAAAGACAAAAAAAAAAAAGCAATTAAATTAAGATGGGATACTAAGAAATGTTCAGTAACTCAAAAATGAGTCAGGAAAGGGGAATAGAGGGATGAAAAACAGAGGGAGTGAAAAACATTGTAGGCCTAAGTCCAAACATATCAATAATCACATCAAATTCAATCATCTAAATACACTATTTTTAAAAAGGAGGTTGTCAGAATGGATTTAAAATATCTTGAACTAACTCTATACTGTCTAGAAGAAACTAACTTTAAATACAATGCTATATTGTGCAAACATCATTTAAAAGGGAGCTGGAGGAGTTCCCACTGTGGCTCAGTGGGTTAAGAACCAGATATATTGTCCGTGAGGATGCGGGTTTGATCCCTGGCCTTGCTCAGTGGGTAAGGATCCAGCATTGCCACAAGCTGCAGCATAGGTTGCAGCGGTGGCTTAGATCTGGTGTTGCTGTGGCTGTGGTATAGGCCTGCAGCTGCGGCTCTTATTCAACCCCTAGCCAGGGAACTTCCATATTCCCCAGGTAAAAGCATTAAAAAGAAAAAAAGAAAAAAAAACAAAAAACAAACAAAAAACTTACCTCTAACAGTATATTCTCTGTTGAGGTACTTTGCTAGTTTATTCTCTTGCTGGCTTTTGGTAATCTAAGCTGTTAACCATTGGCACCATGGTTGTCATCTTATTATTTACTCCAAATGTTAACTATTGACTTAGTATGTCTTCAAGAAAATCTCCTGCCTACCTTGAGTTGTGGCCCATCCTTTATGCCCCATGTTCAAATATCAGACAGATCACAGGTCCTTTTTTTTTTTTTTTGTTGTTGTTGTTGTTGTTGTTGTTGTTGCTATTTCTTGGGCCGCTCCCGCGGCATATGGAGGTTCCCAGGCTGGGGGTCAAATCAGAGCTGTAGCCACCGGCCTACACCAGAGCCACAGCAACGCGGGATCCGAGCCGCGCCTGCAACCTACACCACAGCTCACGGCAACGCCGGATGGTTAACCCACTGAGCAAGGGCAGGGACCGAACCCGCAACCTCATGGTTCCTAGTCGGATTCGTTAACCACCTGCGCCACGACAGGAACTCCACAGGTCCTTTTGAACTGAAAATATTATCACCAATATGAAATGTCTAAGAAGCCCTAGGGAATGGTGAAAATAAGCACAACACGAAGATTTTAATAGCACAGACTCATATCCACTTAATCAGTGTTCTCTGAAGTTAGTTTCTCTTCCTTTCTCGCTTCTTGGTGGTTAAAAGATGAAACTAGAAAATAACCAGATGAGTTGGGACTCCCATTCCTACCACTGGGCACTGATTTGGGCAAATAGCCTCTTCCAGCCCTAGGTAAAGTGTGCATGTTTTACGGTGAGGATGTGGAGGAAGGGAAGTCTATTAGAACAGCTGGGTTCAATCTCCACCTCTTGGCCTTAGCATCTAGGGCAAATCACTTCAACCTTGTGTGGCTCTGTCTCTTTAATTATAAAATGGGAATAACATTAGGTGCTGAGTTCCATGAAGAGGTGAAGAGAATGGCTGCATTCATCAGGATCCCAGCAGGGAACAATCCAACTCAGGCATCTCAAGACACTATAATTAAGGGACTAATAAAGTCTTCTCTACTCTAGACCTGAAGGGGAAGGGCCCAGTGAGACCTGCGGCTGGGGTAGCAGCCATGCAGGAGGAACAAGAAATCTAAACTCGGAAGGTCAGACGCTCCCTCTGGAACATGAATTCTCTTAGCAAAGCAGCATTTGCAGGTTGCTGGTTTATAAAGTTTGTACTGCATCCTGTAGGACAGCACCCCAACCTTACAGGATGTCATCCTGTTGGCACCATCACACCATAGCCCATCAGACCAGCTGCTTCTGGATGGTGGGGTGTGGAGATAACAGCACTGAAGTCCGAGGGCAGGCATGAGCACACCTTTTTCCAGTAAAATAAATCCCCTGGTAGGAAGCAGTACTGTGTGAGTTATAACACAGTTCTGGGGTCAAATGTGGAATTACACTCAAGGCCCTCTTCCCAGTCTGAGCTCTCCTGTCCCATGGGCCTTGAGACAGCATTGTTTGTATCAAGCAACAAAGCCTAATCTGGCTACTCCAGCTCTTGATCCCGACCTCTCTTGTCTTAGGGGCTGAAATCCCATCAAGGGGCCCAAAGGGGAGGCCAGTTACCTTCTTTAGGGACCTTCTCTCTCACCCATCTCTCCTAAGTCCCCAGGGCCTTATCAAAAAACTAAACAAGGAAATGAACTCCTCCTTGACAGCAAACTAAAGTTCCTGTGCATATCAATGGAGGCTGGGAGATATCTGGAAGGCGGGGTGTTGTTGGGAATCTCTGCTCTGGGGCAAATGGAATTTAGGGGAAGGGAGGAGAGGAATGCAGTAGGACTCTTCTCACCAGAAGCGCCTGAACTGTAGCCACAAAGGCCTGCTGCACTTGGGATGCACGCAGCCCTATACATATATAAGCAGTGAGTCACAATGCTCGTGTTGGTACCTGTTCAGAGCAGGTGAACTCTGCAAGCAGCGTTTCTAGGTGTCTCTTCACTGAGGCTGAGAGGAACAGCAAAAAGATGCAAAAAAAAAGGCAATGGCCCAAATCTGATCTTTCATCTGCCTCTCTGTCCCTTTCTGGGCTGGCTGCCGGGGGCATACTGTGAACACCTCCCATCACACCACCAAGTTCCTCTTTTCTTCTCTTTTCTTTTCTCTCTCTCTCTCTTCCTTCCTTCCATCTTTCTTTCTATCTTTCTCACTCTCTCTTTCTTTCTTTTTTGCTTTTTAAGGCCACACTTGTGGCATATGGAAGTTCCTAAGCTAGAGGTCAATAGGAACTGCTACATCCGGTTTGTAACCAGCTGAGCCACAATGGGAACTCCCCTCCAAGTCATTTCTTTTTTTTTTTTGTCTTTTTGCCATTTCTTGGGCCGCTCCCGCGGCATATGGAGGTTCCCAGGCTAGGGATCGAATCGGAGCTGTAGCTGCTGGCCTGCACCAGAGCCACAGCAATGCAGGATCCGAGCCACGTCTGCAACCTACACCACAGCTCACGGCAACTGCCAGATCGTTAATCCACTGAGCAAGGGCAGGGACCGAACCCGCAACCTCATGGTTCCTAGCCGGATTCGTTAACCACTGCGCCACGACGGGAACTCCCAAGTCATTTCTTAATTACTATCCCTTCCACATACTGTGCTTGCCCACAGGGCATCCCAAACTTCAGGTCTTAAAATTATTTCCTTAGATGTTACCTTCTGAGCTGATTATATCTTTTTTGACAGAAAGAATTAATATTAGAGGATGGATCCAGGAGTTCCTGTCATGGCCCGACGGTGACGAACCTGACTAGAATCCATGAGGACTGCGGGTTCAATTCCTGGCCTTGCTCAGTGGGTTAAAGATCTGGCGTTGCCGTGAGCTGTGGTGTAGGCTGGCAGCTGCAGCTCCAATTCGATCCCTAGCCTGGGAACCTCTATATGCCACAAGTGAGGCCCTAAAAAGACAAAAAACAAAAAAATCCTGTAGCACTGGGAACTATGTCTAGTCACTTATGATGGAGCATAATGTGAGAAAAAAGAATGTATACATGTATTTGTAACTGGGTCAGCCAGCTGTACAGTAGAAAGAAAATGTATTAGGGAAATAACAATTGATTACAATAAAAAAATAGCGTAAATACAAAACAAAACAAAAAAACCAAAACAGGTGATCAAACACCAAAAGGTTAGTGCTTTAGTGCTTTTCTATGTATGAAAAGATGTAAGAGTCTAGGCTTATTGAAATCATTCCTTTGAATGATAGTGCACCCTAACTATCTGGGGCCAGTGCCTTGTTCTTTCCCATCCGAGTGCCCTCAGGGGACACTCTCTGTGGGTGGCTGCACTGGCTGAGGGCTTGGTGGCAGCAATAGCCTTTGTTTGCTGATAGGGCAGGCAATATTCTGTGTCCACAATGACTTTACTCCCGCCTGCTCCTTAATACTTCCTCTCTATAGACAGATTTATCCACCTAAAAGATTATATTTTTACATGTAGTCCTGATGCCTTTGTTTATACTAAATGCATTCTGCTTGAAGACTTGCCCCCTTTTTATATTTGTCTAAACTGTACCCCGTTCAAGTCCTGCTTCCTGGTGAAGCTTTTTCTGGTGGCCCTAAGCTTCAGTGACCCAATTACTCCAGTATGAATTTCTAGAGCATTTATCGTCTATATCACCTATTTAGAACAACAAAATACTATCCTGACTTCTCTGTGCACCAATGCTTGCTTCCTTTTTAGAAGTACCTAATGGTTGTACCTTAATAGTTTCTTCCACTAATGTTCAAGAGAGAGATTCAAGAGACACCCCAACGTATGTACAAATAAACAAGAAGATCTTGCTATTCCAAATTCCTGAGGTTGACTTGAGTTTTTTATATTCACCCAAAAACATTTTAGCAACAACTCTATGTTTGGCATTGTACTACATGCTGCAGGTGGAACAATGAACAGGGCAGTAATCAATTCTGCTTTCCAGGAGCACACATTCTGGGAACTCCTGCTGTAGCTCAGCAGGTTCAGAACCTGACTAGCGTCCATGCAGATGTGGGTTCAACCCCTGGCCTCAATCAGTGGGTTAAGGCTCTAGCGATGCAGCGAGCTATAGTGTAGGCCGCAGACATGGCTCAGAGCTGGTGTTGCTGTGGCTGTGGCACAGGTCAGCAGCTGCAGCTCTGATTCTACCCTAGCCTGGGAACTTCCATATGCCGTGGGTATGGCCCTAAAAAGACCAAAAAGAAAAAAAGAAAGCAACAGCAGCAGCATACATTCTGGTAGGAGGATGAACAACTAAATATGCAGTAATAATACTGTGGCGTACATACCACAATAGGCCCATCAGAACACCTAAGATGAACATGTAAGGCTGACCTGGGAGGCCAGGGCAATGGTTCCAGAGGAACGACCTCCATAGCTGGAACATGGAGGATGAGTAGGAGATGCTCAAGCTAAAGTGTGTGTGAGTCTGTACAGAGATGGGGTGGGGGACAGGGGACAGAAGAGGACTCCAGGAGGAAAGACCAGCAAGGTCCTGGAGACAAGACAAAACCTGGGTCATTGAAAACATGAAAGGAATTTAATTAGTCCAGTACGCAGAGTACAAGGCATGGGATGCAAGAGATGAGCTTGGGTGGATAATCAGGACTTGTGATAATAAACACCTGGAAGGGCAGTGAGCCGCATGTGAAAGGTGGCATGGCAGGACTAGGTTTGCCTTTTAGGAATAGCTCTTTGGCTGAGGTGTAGGGAAGAGCCTGAGGGGAGAGAAAAATGGAGAATGGAGGCAGGAAGGCCAGCAGATAAGGTAAGTGATCCAGCAAAAGAATGATGGTGATGACCTGATGTGGGCAGTGGTGGTAGTGGTGAAGAAGGTGGATGCATTTCAGGGATGCTAAGGAGTAGAACTGTTTGGCTGTAGGTGGTGAGGCTGGGGAAGTTGAATGGGTGTGAATGCCATTCCTTAAAAATGAATTGGGAGGAAAAAGCTAGTATAGAGGGGAAGACAATGGGTTCAGTGCGATTCATGTTGAGCTTGGTTTTCTGCACCTGGGCACACCCACATGGAGATATCTTAGCAGGTGGGTACCTTGGTCTCAACCTCAGGAGAGAAATCTCAATCAGAGACATAACTCTGGGATTACTCAACATTAGTGGGATGTGGAAACCATGAAAATGTAAGAAGATGATGTGTGTGCAGTGTATAGAGTAAGACGATAAAACTAGGTCAAAATTCAAGAAACACAAAGGTTTAAAAATGAGCAAGAGGACTGCACAAAAATCTGAGACATAGCCAAGAGGTAGGAGGAAATCCAAAAGGATATGGTGTTGCCAAAGTAGGTCAACAGTGTTACTAGCAGCATCAATAACTCCAGGCTTGGTATTTAAATTTTTTTATCTTGGTATGAATAGTATTATGCAACAGTTCTCAAACGTTTGGGTTGTACATATTAATATAAACTCTTACAAATGATTGAGAACTTGAAAGAGCTGATTATGTGGCTATGACTATTCATATTTACTCTATCAGAAATTAGAACTGAAGAATTTTAAACATGTATTACTCCATTACAAAAATAATAAACCTATTACCGCTTAAGACAAATGTTTATGAAAATAACTATTTTACAACAAAAAATATTGAAAAAGTGGTCATATTTTACATTTTTGCAAATATCTTTAATGTCTGGCTTCATAGAAAGTAGCTGAATTCTCAGGTTTGGTTCTGCCTTCAATCTCTTTTACTATCACACTTTACATAGCCTCTGCAAAAATGCCACTGTTGTATTAAAGAACAATAGTGAAAAAAGTAAACAATATCTTGAATCATTATGAACATACTTTGATCTTGTGTACTTCCCTGAAGGGGATCTCCAGGGATTTGGGGACAACACTTGCAGAATCACTGCCCTAGAGCAGAAGAGCTTGACTATATTGTGAGTCTCACTAATAAGCTCTTGATACCACAGCCAAAGTAGGCTGGATAGACTTGATTGAGGTTCAAGGGCTATTTTAAGAGAGGTTGAGGTTGTCCAATTGACATCACCTTCCAAAGTTAGAAATGGACTCCAGAATGTTCATTCAATTAATTCATTCAACAAATATTTAGTTGGCGCATATTAGATGCCAGAAACTACTCTAGACACAGAAGGCATAACAAAACAGAAAAAAGATCCTTGTCTTCATAAAGCTTCCCTTTTCCTTGGGGAAGACTAGCCAGTGGAAAGATAAACTAGTAAAATATATAATATATTGGAGGACAGTAAGTGATATGTAGAAAGACAATGGAAAGAGGTATAGGGAATGTGGGAAGGATTTGCAAATTTTGAATTTTGTACATGGAAGGCCTCATTAAAAAGGCAACATTCAAGCAAAGACCTGAAGGAGGTGAAGGAGCCACTTGAATATCTGATGAAAGAGCTTTTCCAGGGATTTAACAAAAATTAATTTATTTTAAATTTTATTCATATATATTCTTTAATACACACCTATTGTACCTGGCACTAGCTGCAAGTATAATTAGATACAAAAAAGTGTTTATTTAGTGTCTATCGTGTACCAGGCACTTTACTAGTTACCATACATGAGGTTTGATGCCTTCACTAAGATTTATAACTTAAGACAAAGCATGTACTCACAATTCCTGCAGCTGCAGTGTAGTAGTTCTTATGAGGAATAGATGAAGTTGCACCACCAGAGGGTCTGCATGTACTTGATCTACCTGAGGTTATGTCTCTCTTTGAAGATGAATTGATGTAGCGAAAGGTCCTCATCAATCTAACAGACGGTAAGCCAGGAAGTTAATACCCGATCACACCTTTTATAAAACACTTCAGTTTACAAAGAGCCATCGCAATCCTTTAATCTTCCCCACAATCCTAAGAAGCTGGAATTATTCTAAGTATTATTCTAAGTATTATTGCCGCTGACTAGGAAACAGGCTCAAAGTCTACATAACATAAAGCATTATACCTAAAATTAAGGCAATCTGCCTTCAAGCACAAACAATGCAGCTGTTGGGACCAGCTGCTGAAATAAAAGAGCACTAATCGACCCTGACCTAACTCAGTTCTTTCTTAGGTACCCAAGCCACAGGTTGAGGGTCAAGCTACGGCTGAGGAGGAGCAAGAGCCTGCAAGGTAGGTGAAATCACATCCGGCTCTCTCCTTCTGCGCTTGCGCAAGTGAGGGCTTACCTTCCAGAAAGACGCCTGGGACTCTGGTTTTGCGCAGACGCAGAGCTACGTCCAGGCGGATCTGGGGCGTCCCGGGCTCCTGCAACCTAAACACCCGGTGTGAAAGGAAGGAGGCAGCGGCGGGGCTGGGCGCTGCGCATGCGCGGGCAGCTCCCCCACGAAGGGTTGAGAGAGTCGGACCGGCGCGGCCAGGCGGGCGCGGAGCGGGGTCAGGATGGACGAGGACGTGCTGACTACGCTGAAGATCCTCATCATCGGCGAGAGTGGCGTGGGCAAGTCCAGGTGAGGCGGGTCTGCGGCCGTGGTGAGGGCGGCGGGGCTCTTTCTGCTTGGGTCGTCGCTGTCTGCTGGGCCGCGGCGGGAACGGTAAACGGCGGCGACCGGGCGTTGGTCGGGCTGGGCGGCCTGGCCTCGCGCCTGCGGCCCTGCTCCCCGCACCCCCGCGCCCGCCGGGTCCGCGGCCTCCGCCGGGCCGGCTTCTGGGTCGCTTCTCTTCCTGTGCACCCAGAGGAAAGCAATTCGGACGGCGCCACTCGGCCGGCGGGTTTGCTGCCGAGGCGCCCAGGGCGTGGCGGGCGGGTGTGGGCCCGAGTCCGGCCGAGGCCGAGGCCTCGCTCGGCCCGTCCGGGCTCAGGCTGCCTGTCACCGCGCGAGTGGAGAGTTGTCACTAAACCACGGTGAGATTTCTGTCGGGCTTTCTCTGAATACGTAGTGTTCTACACAGGAAGTTTCGTGACGCCGTAGGTGACATTCCGCGGCCGCTTTTTTTTTTTTTTTTTTTGTTAAATGAGTCAGCTGTGAAAGAACTCATCTGTCTTCTGACTACTTGAGTAATTCACTTTAGGCTAAGATGCTAGAGCGTAAACTGTGGGCCACTTCTAAACATCGAGTGTTCTTGTTACTTCTCCTTCTGCCACATCATAAAGAGATAAAACAACACAAGACTATGTGTGTTTTCTTTCTCGTCCCTTTCTTGGGGGAAAGTAATGTTGGCTATAGTTAGAGTTGAGTATAAGAAGCCCCTGGAGATCTGGAGCCTCGTGGGTGTTGCAGGAGACAGTTGTGATATCACCCTGGTCTTAGAACAGTTCTCCAGGTGAAGTTAAAATCCTTGCCATCTGATAAAAGAGTAAGTTGTGTTGTAGGCGGCTTTGATCTTTAAATAATATTCAAATTCCAGAAGCTGTAAGCAATTTCGTATTTTAGCTGTACTTCCTGATAAACAACTTTCAGACCACTTCGTAAAGTCTTACTTTTTTAGATATTTGAAGATTTGAAATCTTTTCTGTAATATGTTCTGAACTTTATAAACTTTTAAAACATGGCAATACATTTTCATGGTTTTCCTCATTTAATGTACACAATATTAAGAGTGAGGAATTTGTACATAGCAAAGGATATGAAACACCATGGGTTAACAAAATAGTATGATTTCTGTATGTCTGTGTATATGAAAGGGCTGAGTAAAATCATTTTCATAACCTCTGTGTATTGTGTTTGAGGGTTTAAAAAGTTAGGTAAAGGTTAACTGGAGGTGCCGTGTTTACATAATTCAAGTTCTCCCTCTAGAGTAAGATCTGTTAAGTGGATTTATTTGTTTCCATGATTCCCTCCCCTCAAAAAAACATACTTGGATCTAATCTGCTCCAAACTTTTTCTCAAAACTTGGTGGAGACTTATTATGACAAAATTTTAACACCATTACCTCTTTGAAGAAAGGGTTGCATTTAGGGAGAAAGTTGGCTCATTTTTCTAGGTAGATATATATTATTGGTATATGTGATAGGCTCTGGAAAAACAACATTAACCACTTACCTTTTTGGATAAGGTGAAAATAAATGACTTTAGAAGCCTGTGCTTTTTAAGGCGAGTTAATACAAAAACGAAAACATTTGTTACGGATATAATCTTACAGGGTTGATCTAACCTATTGTTTCTATTTTCCTTCTTTCTTTCTTTCTCTCTTTCTTTCTCTCTTTCTCTTTCTCTCTCTTTCTCTCTTTCTCTTTTTAGGGTCACACCACAGCATATGGAAGTTCCCAGGCTAGGGTCCACTTGGAGCTACAGCTGCTGGCCTCCGCCACAGCCACAGCAGCATAGGATCAGAGCCGAGTCTGGGACCTACACCACAGCTCACAGCAATGCCAGATCCTTAACCCACTGAGTGAGGCCAGGGATGGAACCCTAATCCTCATGGATACTAGTTGGGTTTGTTAACTGCTGGGCCACTAAGAGAACTCCTGTTTCTTTTTCGTTTTTGATCTAGACTTAGTGGAAGTGAGATATTACTTGTGTTGAAAAATCATTGCATAGCAAAGAATGTCCTAACTCATTCAAGTTAGTGGGTTATTTTTCAAGTTTATTTTGTACTTGGAGTATAACAAGCATGTGTGAGAACAGCCAGGAGATCAGAATTATGAAACTTGTTGCCGCTACTTGTGTGACCTTGTGTGTGACACTGGAATTCTCTAGGCCTTCATTTCTTCATTTGAAAAGTGAGGTTGAAGAAGAAATCTCTCAGCCCCTATCTAGTTTTAAATTTATAAGATTGTTTCTTTGAATCTAGACGAGTAAAGAAGTAGCATGGTGTTTCAGAAACTGGAAGGGATTATAAGAGACCTTCTGCTACCTAAATTGCTGTCCCTCCTGTGCCCCTTATATCCCCATCCTTTCGGCCAGTTTCATTTGTAAATTAAGAAATGAAGATTTGTCATAATGACACTGATGAGTTATAAATTTGGTCTCCAAGTGGAATGGTGGTAGTTACTCCCTCCATCTATTGCTCTGCATAGAGAATATTTTGCTGTTTTAACTTTGAAAATATGAAAACTTAAACATACGTCCATTAGAGCATGGTTCTTAGTCATTTTCAGGTTGTGGATTCCTTTCAAAATCTAATAGAGAAATAGACTCCCTGCCTGGAAAAACGCATACATAGAATTTAGACTAGATTTCCAGCTAACAGTGCACCACTGGCTAAGATCTGCTGCCTAATACCCAGGGCCTGTGTTAAAATTTGTTCCTTTCCGCCAGACCAATTCCCTTGCCTTTCCTGACAAAATACCATTAAAGACAAGCGATGTTGTAAGGATTAGCAATTATGTAAGAAAACCCTTGGCCCACTGTCTGGCATGTTGCTGACATTCAGTAAGTGATAGCCAGTACCATTGGTATTATTTACATTATTATTATGCTGTTATTACTACATAGTTGTGTAATAATATTTTCTCAGGTGATCAAGTATATACATACCTTTTCTATTCATTTGTGGGCCACTGAGATTTTTAGTGAAATCTTCACTTTCATGAATTTAAAGTTTAATGTTGGGGAGAGATGAAAGTCTTTGTTTTATTTTTTGCTTTTTAGGGCTGCACCCCTGGCATATGGAGGTTCCCAGGCTAGGGGTCCAATCGGAGGTATAGCTGCTGGCCTACACCACAGCCGCAGCAACTTGGGATCTGAGCTGTGTCTGCAACCGACACCACCGCTTATGGCAACACCAGATCCTTAACCCGCTGAGCAAGGACAGGGATGGAAGCCACAACCTCATGGTTCTTAGTTGGATTCATTTCTGCTGTGCCATGACAGGAACTCCAAGAAAATCTTTATGAGTTGTCTTTTAAGTTGTTTATTAGTGCTGTCACCTAATTGCATGTCACGTAATTGCATGTTGGAGCTAAGTAAAATTATAGGCAAGAGGGTTCAGTGTTAAGTAGAAAAATCTACAATTTTATTTTGCTTATGTTTTACTTTGCTTTTGTGGTGGCTGGTTTTATGATAAACAAAAAGCAAAACTAGAAAAGGGAGAGTTAATCCTTCAAACAGAATTAATGACACTGGGTTTGGAAACCATTAAGAGGTCATTATGTTTTGCAGTATATACCCTCTGGACAAAAAAAAGAAATCTTTAGAAGCAGTAATTACAATGTATGGGAGTTTTCATACATTTCTTTCCTGCAATTAAGATGTGTGATAGCTATTGCCTTGATTTTTATTAATGCAGACAGGTCAGTAGAACAGTTTTGTCCTCCTTAGGAGATAATGGGAAGGAGATTGATTAATTTTACAAATCCTGGGCTTTAACAAAAGCTTAGATTTTATTTCTGAAGAGCTTTTAGTAATTGACGCTTCTGCCTTATATTAAAATAATCCTGGGAGCCAAAATCTTGGAATACTCTTATGGTGTATTTTCCTTGCATTTCACGCCTTCCTTTCTAATTTCTTTACCATTTTCTAGTCTTAGTCCTTCATTATCTCCTAACTATAATCATGGCAGTTGTCTTTTGTTGATTTTCTTGCCTTTTTTTTTTTTTTTTTGCTAGCGTTAACTTTTCAAAATGCAAAGCAGTTCCTGCCATTCCTTTCTTTGAAAGCTTTGGGTAGCTACCTGTTGGCTGCTTGATTTCGTATACCTTACTGGGCATTTGCCAGAGGATACCTACTCTGGCCATCCCATCACCTTTCTGTCTTCACTCTTTACTGTGTCTCTTCTTTCCACTTAGGCAATGGTTTTACTACTTGTTTCAGGATGCTGAACTCCACACTTTCCTGTTTTGACTTCAATTCACAGTGGATTTTGCATCAGAATTTTTAAAAAAATTAATTTGTTGCATTCCAAGAGACTTGTTTTTGCCCCTTTAGTCCATGTCAGTTAAAGTGTGACATGTTGCTAATATCATTTTCTCAGGAGGGCATACCAATTCAGTTTTAAAAAACCCACACAATTATTTTCACACTTGGGAAATTGAGCAGGGAGCATGGGGAATATATTTTCTAGTAAACTGCTTTGCTCTTGGGATTCTTTAATTGCCTTTCCAAAAATTTAATTCCTCTGTATATACCTGCATTGGGGCAGTATTTCCAGGAGCAGACTGCATCAGCTGTTTTTTGGGGGGTTTTTTTTTTTTTTTTTGGTCTTTTTGCCATTTCTAGGGCCGTTCTTGTGGCATATGGAGGTTCCCAGGCTAGGGGTCCAGTCGAAGCTGCAGCTGCCGGCCTACACCTGCCGGCCTACACCACAGCTCACGGCAACGCTGGATCCTTAACCCACTAAGCAAGGCCAGGGATCGAACCCACATCCTCATGGTTCCTAGTCAGATTCGTTAACCACTGTGCCATGACGGGAACTCCCTACATCAGCTGTTCTTACCTGCATCTAACTTGTAACAAAAATATGACAATCATGAACATTTAGCAAATGATTAGAAGAAAAAGCCAAATTCCTAATCTGTCTTTTTAAATCTCTTTTAGCCTGCTCTTGAGGTTCACAGATGATACTTTTGATCCAGAACTTGCAGCAACAATAGGTAAGCCTGTGTTTAAAAAGAAAATTCGAGTATTTTCTTGCCTTTGGGCTATTTTGTCTAACTCCCCCTACCTATCCTCTCACCACCCCATTGCTTCTATGCCTGTTGAAATCTTATTTGTCTTTCCAAGTCTTAACTTCATTATCATTAAATTTCTGAAGCCTTTGTAGAGCTAACCAAGTGAAAATAGCTTCCTTTTCTGTTGTGTCATAGTATTTTGTTAACTCCGTAGGTATTATAATTATCTGTATATGCATTCCTGTCTATGGATTGTATTTTATTTAGCAGCATACAGTTATTTGAATGTTTATTGTGTAACAGGCACTGTCCTGAGAGGTGGGTTATAATGATCAGTAATACAGACTTTGTCTCCATCGTACTGGACCAGCAGTATCACCAACAATGGAGTGTGTTAACTTTGTATTTTAAGGATTCTATGAAGGATCTGGCATGTATTCTGAACTCAACATATTTATTGATATTAGTTATTAAAGATTGTTAGAAGATTAATACCTAAATGCCTTTTAAAAATGTAGTTTAGATTGCCTGAAAGTGGTTTGACACACCAGCTTATTAGCATATATGGGAAGACAGAGCTAAATATTTGGATATCACGTGTTTAGGGAGCAGATGACAATGTACAGATACAAGAGACAGCTTGCAGTAATAGAAGGAGCTGAGTCAGAGCGGGATGATAGTCTTGGCTCTGCCTTGAATGTTGTCATCTTGAGCAAGTCTCTAACTCCATTGTCTTCATCTGCAAGTTAGGAATTTGGGTGAGAGAATACATTTTTCTTCCAGCTCTAAAATTACATGGCTGATGAGTAGAATGTAGACAGCTGATTCCGGTATTATTATTAGGAAAAAGAAAGTGTTTCTATTAACTGGCTTGACTTTTCCCCTTTTTATTGTTAAATAATTTCACACCAAAAGAAAAATTGTAAAATTAGTTCAAAGATTCTTGTATATCTTACTCAAATCCCCTACATGTTAATATTTATGACATATGCTTTATCATTCTCTCTATATGTACGTATATGCAGTATTCTTGTTTTTTTAATATTGCTTGAGAAAAAATTGCAGACAATATCTTTGATGTCTTTAACCCCTAAGTTCTTTAATGTGTATTTCCTAAATATACATAGATGCAGTTCTCCTGTGTACAGACAGATTTCATCAGTTGTCCCACTGATGTCTTAATGTTTCTGGCCCAGGATCACACATTGAATGTGGTTGTCCTTTTTCTTTAGTCTCTTTTAATCTGAACAGTTTTTCATCCTTTCTTTGTCTTTAATGGCCTTGACGTGTTTGGTTGTTTATTTAAAAATTTGTTTATTTATTGGTCTTGACATTTTTGAAGAGCATATACAGGTCCATTATTTTGCATTTGTCCAGTGTGTCCTCATGGTTAGATTCAGGTTGTGCATTTTGGGCAGGGATTCCTCAGAAGTGCTTATCAGAGCATAGTGTGTATTGGTACCAGTACTGGTAGTGGGACTTTGGCTCCTAAGGTGACGTACACCAAGCTTCTCCACTGTGAAGGGTCATCCTGTCATTCCAGCTGTGGTGATTGTCAAGAGGTGGTTTTTTAAATTCCATCCTTCCATTTCCATTTTTTTTTTTTATTTAGAATTCTGTAAGTACGAGCTCTTCTCTGTTACTTCCTGTTACTATGAACTCATGGTGCCTCTAATTGTTCAATAAACTATATTAGGTGTTAGCTTTTCTACAATATATTAATATCTACAGATTTATGTGTAAAAGGGAATCATTTAAAACACTAGTAATTCAAAAATCTGTTTTAATTTGGTTGTGCATCTATATTATTTGCTGCCTTTTTTTTTTTTTTTTGTCTTTTGTCTTTATAGTGCGGGTACCTGTGGCATATGCAGGTTCCAGGCTAGGGCTCTAATCAGAACTGTAGCCACTGGCCTACGCCACAGTCACAGCAATGGCAGATCCAAGCCACATCTGTAACCTACACCACAGCTCGTGCCAATGCCAGATCCTTAACTCACTGAGTGAGGCCAGGAGTCGAACCCACAACCTCATGGTTCCTAGTCGGATTCGTTAACTGCTGCGCCACAACGGAAACTCCTATTTGCTTCTTTAAAACAATTATTAAAACTTGATTTTGCTCAGAACATACCTGGTATTGGATAAGCAGGGAATAGAACAGTAACTGGCAGAAAAATAAGCTTGTCTAGAAGTAATATTTTTACTAAGGGAATGGCCTTATATATAATATAAACTGTCTTCATTTGAAACCAAATGTAGTTGAGGACTTGCAGAATGTCAGATCATGTGTTGTCTTTATTCCTGAAAAGACTTTGCCTTAAGAGCAAATACTAAGATTGCAGCATACTGATGAGAATATACGTAATTTGTTCCCCCAGTGGGCCCTGGGTCTTAGAATCTTTTACATTTTGGCATCAGACAGTTTTCTGCCCTAGGTTATAACCAGTATACACATGAGTTTTTGAAAGAAAAATAATTAGCTCAGTTCTTTATGGCCTTATGAAAATTAGTGGTTTGTGGGAAATTAGCATTTACCTTGCAGTGTAATAGTAAGGAAAGCACACCTTTATCTTTAAGTAATATAGTGAGACACTCAAGTTTCTGTCGTGTATAAAATAATCTTTATTTTTTTGACTTTTTATGGCTACACCCATGCCATATGGAAGTTCACAGGCTAGGGGTGGAATCTGAGCTGTAGCTGCTGGCCTACACCACAGCCACAGCATCTCGGAATCTGAGCCAAGTCTGCAACCTACACCACAGCTCATGGTAACACTGATCGAGGCCAGGGATTGAACCTGCAACCTCATGGATACTAGTCGGGTTTGTGGCTGCTGAGCCACAATGGGAACTCCGTGAAATGTTCTTTTAAGGTAATTGTTGGATTTTGAGTTCAAAGATGGTACCATATAAAGTTGACATTTTCTTCTTTCGCTTCTGGCAGTTGACTAATAAAAAGGGGGGAAATTAAATCACAAACCCGATGATCACTGTACTAGAAGGCAGCTAAACACCAAGCCGAAGAATATGTGGAATGGCTGCCAGAGCAGTGGAGACTAAGCAGACTTCCCGTGGAAAGAAGTGGAGAGGATGCCACAGCTGCAGAGCTTGGAGCCAGCAAGAGATGCTTTGTGGAACTCAGAGGCCCCCTCTGAAATGCACAACCTGATCTCTTGTTTTTAAAAGTAAAGCAGGTTTCCTAAGCTAATGGCAGGAGTTTCCTTCCATCTGGTTTGATCATAGGAAGTTGGGGAAGTGAAGCTAAACAAGGAGTCACATAGACAAGCTTTTTTTTTTTTTTGTCTTTTTTGCCATTTCTAGGGCCACTCCCTCAGCATATGGAGGTTCCCAGGCTAGGGATCTAATTGGAGCTATAGCCACCTGCCTACACCAGAGTCACAGCAATGCGGGATCTGAGCCGCATCTGCAACCTACACCACAGCTCATGACAACGCCAGATCCTTAACCCACTGAGCAAGGCCAGGGATTGAACCTGCAACCTCATGGTTCCTTGTTGGATTTGTTAACCACTGAGCCACGATGGGAACTCCTAGACAAGCATTTTTGAATTTATCCATCTCTGTAGCAGTGGAGGAGATGTCTTTGCCTTGTGAAAAACCTCAAGGCTGCCTATCTCCTTTGGATGTTGAGAAGTAAAAAACTAAATGATTCTCATGTAAAATCCTGAATGAAGACAAAATTTTGCTGGTGCAGAACTGAGCCACTGTGGCCTTCTGCATGAACCTCCTGCAAATACCTTGTCCAGGAACAGCTCAGCACTTTCAACAATGACAGCAAAGAGAATCCAGCTCAAGGCCACTACCACCATTCAAGAATCAAAAAGGAAGAAAGAAACAGAAAAAGAACAAGTGAAGAAGACTCATCAGAAAAAAAATATTGCTGTAAAGAAGATGAAAATAGAACCAAACATTTTGCCATGAATTTAAGACCCTTGGTGGAAATATTTAGCACTGAGAGCACTAAACAGTGACATAAGAGGTCAGGAAAGACATAGTATGACTACATGAGAAGACACAGTATGAACTGATTGAGTGGAAAGAAGAATAAATAAGAAAACAAAACCGTCACTGAAATGAAGGGGAAATTGGTTACAAGGGACGGTAAAGATTGGAAAACACAATAAAGAGTTTAGAGCAAGAAAGTGATATTTAGGGAAATCAGAAAAGGAATTACATGTCTTTTTGAGGTTTCAGAAGAAGAAACATAATGAAATACAACCAATATTTAATGATATGATCCAAGGTAACATTTCTGACAAAAATAAATGTATAAATACATACAAAATTGTAAGAATATTTTGACCATATTTTTACTTGTTACATGGGAATGTTGGGTAGCTGGGGTGGGGGTGGGGGGAAGGCATTAGGTTTCTCTTCTTGCTATAGCCAGGCCATATGATGGTACTCAATCAGGTCTGAGGTACTTACTCAGCTGCATAGATACAACTGGTTAAAATTTAAGCATGGTTGTTAGAATCCTTATAGAAAGTAGTTACACTAACTTTATATAGTCTTATTAAATAGGCTAAATTTACTTCATGCTTTTTGTTTTTTTAAATTTACCTTCTTTAAGTAGCCTTTGAATATAAAACAGTGCTTTAAGTAAACCTTTTTCCAAGTAAAAAATTAGAAAATTTAAAACTGGTTCTCAAATGAAGACAGGCTCACGAGATATTTCTTAATCTGCAAGACTTACAATTTTTAAAATATGTGAAGGTGTTTTTTTAGGGTTGATACATTTCAACTAAAGTTAGGCTGTTGTTGGTTGACTTAGATCATTGAGTCATGTTACTCCCTTGGTAAGTTTTTTAAAAATACCAATGGCTCTTTGGCTTCAGAGGACAGATATCAAATCTGTTCCATCCACAAGCTACCTTATAGTTTGGTCTTCCTTCACAAGAAGATAATTTAATTAAAATGGAAGGTAGTTTATACATCTTCAATGCCATTACATTAACTTGTTAAAACATTTGGGAATGTGAGATAATTCAAATAAAAGTAGAACTGGAATTCCCATTGTGGCTCAGTGGTTAACAAATCTGACGAGGAACCATGAGGTTGCGGGTTTGATCCCTGACCTAGCTCAGTGGGTTAAGGATCCGATGTTGCCATGAGCTGTGGTGTGGGTCGCAGATGTGGCTTGGATCCCCCTTTGCTGTGGCTGTGGTGTAGGCTGGCAGCTGTAGCTCTGATTAGACCCCTAGCCTGGGAACCTCCATATGCCACGGGTGCTCCCTGAAAAGACAAAAAGACCAAAAAAAAAGTAGAACTATCTCATATAATTTCATTCTAGTAAACATTTAAAATGGAACAAAGCAATAAAAATGGCTCTGCATTTCTTTATTTAGAATAATGATAAATGGTCTTCATCATATATAAATTGTTTCTTTTTTCCATTTTACTTAGAGGCTTTATTAGGAAAGGTTGTGATTTTATATGCCTTTTCATGCTAATAGACCTTTTTATGCTGAGATGTCCTTGCCTTCCTAGATAAGTCTTCACTCATCTTGTCTGACATATTTCTGGATTCTCTTGACTATTTAATAGAGTTTTTGTATCTATTATTATACATAAGATGGTCTCTCCTTTTTTATATTTTTAAAAAACCAGAGCTTTGTATTATAGCTATACTGGTTTATTAAATGAAGGGGCTTTCCATCTTTTTAAATTGTCTTTGCTCACTTAAATACTGTTGCAGTTATTCTGTAAAGGTTACATTTCCTCTGGGTCAGTCTCATCCTGATACTTTCTTTACCATTTCAACCCTTCAGATTTTCTAGTTTCTTAGGACAGTCAAGTAATGTTTGAGGAATTGCTTTATTTCTTCCCTCTTTCTCCTTCCTACTTTTATTTTGGTTTATTTTGTTAGTTTCTTAAGATGAATAAGTATTAAGGTATCTTCTCGGAGTTCTCTTGTGGCACAGTGGCTTAAGGATCTGGTGTTGTCACTGCAGCCGCTTGGAGCATGGGTTTGGTCCCTGGCTTGGAAACTTCCACATGCTGTGGGCATGGCAAAAAAAAAAGAAAGAAAGAAAAGTTCTTTTCTTCCTAATCTTTATTCTTTTTTTTTTTTTTTTGGTCTTTTTGCCTTTCTGGGGCCGCTCCCATGGCATGTGGAGGTAGGTTTCCAGGCTAGGGGTCTAATTGGAGCTGTAGCTGCCAGCCTACGCCAGAGCCAGAGCCACAACAACTCGGGATCTGAGCCGAGTCTGCGACCTACACCACAGCTCATGGCAACATCAGATCCTTAACCCACTAAGCAAGGCCAGGGATTGAATCCACAACCTCATGGTTCCTAGTCGGATTTGTTAACCTCTGAGCCACAATGGGAACTCCTAATCTTTATTCTTTAATAAAGAGGGCCTTTAAGAACAAGTTTTACTGCATCCCATAGGTTTTGATAGGCTATTTTTCATTGCTTTCTACGTAGTTTTAAGAGCTTACATTCCTACCAGTAGTGCAGAAGGGTTCCCTTTTCTCTGCACCCTCTCCAGCATATATTATTTGTACACTTTTTGATGATGGCCATTCTGACCAGGTGATATCTTACTGTAGTTTTAATTTGTGTTTTTCCAATAATTAGTGATGTGGAGCATCTTTTCCTGTGCTGCCTTTTGTTGACCATATGTATGTCTTCTTTGGAGAAATAACTATTTAGATCTTCTGCCCATTTTTTGATTGAGTGGTTTTTTTTTTTTTTTGATATTGAGCTGTATGAGCTCAATATGTTTTGGAGATTAATCCCTTGTCAGCTGCATTGTTTGCAAATGTTTTCTCCCATTCTGTAGATTACCTTTTTGTTTTGTTTATTGTTTCCTTTGCTGTGCAGAAAGCTTTTAAGTTTAATTAGTTTCCATTTTTTTATTTTTATTTTTATTTCCATTACTCTAGGAGATGAATCAAAAAAAATATTTATTTGATTTATGTCAAGAGTGTCCTACCTATGTTTTACTCAAAGAGTTTTTTAGCATCTGGTCTAACATTTAGGTCTTTAATCCATTTTGAGTTTAATTTTGTATATGGTGTTAGAAAATGTTCTGGTTTTATTATTTTATATGTAGCTGTCCAGTTTTCCCAGCACCACTTATTGAAGAAACTGTCTTATCTCCATTGTATATTCTTGCCTCCCTTGGCATAGATGAATTGACCATAGGTGCGTGGATTTATCTCACCTTTCTGTCCTATTCCACCGAACTATGTATATTTCTTTTTTTTGTGCCAGTACCATATTGTTTGGAATCAACAAATATTTTGAATAAAGACTAACATTAAAAGCCCATGGTCAGTTTACAAAATCAGTCTTGGACTTGGCAGCAAAGTAAATCTTAAATTGAGAAGAAGCAGAGATTTTTACAATGTTATGTTCAGTGGTAATTTATTCTTTCAGAGAATATTTTGATCTATTGTATTCCTGTCACATGAGTCGATAGCAGTATTTTTTACTAGTATGGCTGAGTTTTTCATTTCTCTAGAGTAATACCCAGTAATGGGATTGTTGGATCACATGGTAAATACATGTTTAACTTTGGAAAACAATTTGTCCATTTTTTTTATAATGTGGTGTGTCATTTTACATTCCCACTAACAGTATATGAAAATTCCTGCTCTTCCATAGCCTCATTTATTATACTTAGTATGGTCAGACTTTTAAATTGTAATCATCCTAAAAGGTGAATATTGGTGATCTCATTGTGGTTTAATTTGCATTCTCTAATGACTCGTGATATTGAATATCTTTTAAAGTTATTTGCTGTCTACATGTGTATATTTTGTATGTGTGTGTGAAGTGTCCAAATCTTGTTCATTTAAAAAATTTTTTTTAATTGGTCAACTTTGAGTTCTTTATGTGTTCTCGTAAAAATCCTTTACTAGATGAAATGTGCTTGCAAATTTTTTTTATTTTTAGTCTGTGGCTCCTCTTGTCATACTCTTAATAGTTTATTTCTAAGAGCAGAAGTTACTTATTTTGATGAAATCCAACTTATCAGTTTTTTCTTTTATGGATGATGATTTCAGTGTTATATCTTTTACTCAGCGATGGTTGCCATGATTTTTTCCTGTGTTTTCCTCTGGAAGTTTTAGTTTTATATTTTACATTAGATCTCTGATTCATTTTGAATTAATTTTTAAGTACACTGTAGAGTAAATGAATCAAAGTCCTTTTTTTTTGCATATGGATATACGGTTGTTTCAAAACCATCCTTTTTTTTTTTTTTTTTTTTCTTTTTAGGGCCATACCCGGGGCATATGGAAGTTTCCAAGGCTAGGGATCAAATCAGAGCCACAGCTACCAGCCTTACACCACAGCCACAGCAACTTGAGATCCGAGCTGTGTTTGTGACCTGCACCACAGCTCACAGCAACGTTGGATCTCTGACCCACTGAGGGAGGCCAGGGATTGAACCCACATCCTCATGGATGCTAATCAGATTTGTTTCTGCTGTGCCACAACAGGAACTCCCAAGATTGCCTTTTTTGTACTGAGTAACTTTTGCATTTTTATGAAAATGTCAGTTGTCCAAGTATGCTGAGTCCATTTCTAGGCTCTGCTCTACTCCATTTAGCTATTTATGTCAGTACTTCCCTCTTGATTTCAGTAGCTTTATAAAAATCAGGAAGTCAAATATATAGTTTCCCACTTTTGTACTTTTGAAGGTTGTTTTGGCTTTTCGAGTTTCTCTGGGTTTCAGTGAATTAGAGAATGAGCTTGTTGATTTAAAAACGAAAGCCTGCTAGCGTTTTTATTAGGATTACACTGAATCTGTGTAGATCATTTTGGGGAGAAATGACCTCAACAATATTGAGTTTTATAGTCATTGAACAACTTATATCTCTCTATTCATTTAATTCTTCCAAAGTTTCTCTCAGAGTGGTTATATACTTGCACATGTTTTGTCAGATATACCCTAAGTATTTCATAGGTTTTTATTAAAGATGGTATTAAATTTTTTTAAGTTTCTCTGTTCATTTCTGTTATATAGAAATACAAGTGATTTTTTTTTTAAAGATGTTTATTTTATGTCCACCAACCTTGCAAAACTTGCTTATTTGCTCTGGGAGGTTTTTTTTTTTTTTTTTGCCTTTTCTTGGGCTGCTCCCGCGGCGTATAGAGGTTCCCAGGCTTAGGCGTCTAATCGGAGCTGTAGCCGTCAGCCTATACCACAGCCACAGCAATGCGGGATCTGAGCTGCCTCTTCGACCTACACCACAGCTCATGGCTGTGGACACTGGATCCTTAACCCACTGAGCAAGGCCAGAGATTGAACCCACAACCTCGTGGTTCCTAGTCTGATTCGTTAGCCACTGTGCCATGACAGGAACTCCAGTTCTGGGAGTTTTTTTTAATCTCACAGATTCCATTGGATTTCTGCATTCTTCCTTTCCAGTCTGAATGCCTTTTATTTATTTCTTGGTTTATTGTGCTGGCTAAAGACCTCTAGTGCAATATTGACTAGAAGTGATAAGAGCTGATATCCTTGTTTTGTTCCTGATATTAAGGGGAAAACATTCAGTCTTTTACCATTAAACATGATTTAGCTCTATGTTTTCATAGATACCCTTTTTCTTTCTTTCTTTCTTTCTTTTCTTTCTTTTCTTTTCTTTTCTTTTCTTTTCTTTTCTTTTCTTTTCTTTTCTTTTCTTTTCTTTTCTTTTCTTTTCTTTCTTGTACTTTTACCTTTTCTAGGGCTGCTCCCGCAGCATATGGAGGTTCCCAGGCTAGGGGTCTAATCAGAGCTGTGGCCACCGGCCTACACCAGAGCCACAGCAACTTGGGATCCTAGCCTCGTCTGTGACCTACACCACAGCTGACCACAACTCTGGATCCTTAACCCACTGAGCAAGGCTAGGGATCAAACCCGAAACCTCATGATTCCTAGTCAGATTTGTTAACCCCTGAGCCACGACAGGAACTCTCATAGATACTGTTTTTCAAGTTGAGAAAGTTTCCTTCTATTTATAGGTTGCTGCAAGGTTTTATTAGGAATGCATGTTGGATTTTGTTAAATGCATTTTCTACATTTGTTGAGATGATCATGTTTCTTTTTTAACTTAATATCGTCCACGTTGATTTTTTTTCAGTGTTAAATCAGCCTTTCATTTCTTTTTTTTTTTTTTTTTTGTCTTGTTGTTGTTGTTGTTGTTGCTATTTCTTGGGCCGCTCCCGCGGCATATGGAGGTTCCCAGGCTAGGGGTTGAATCGGAGCTGTAGCCACCGGCCTACGCCAGAGCCACAACAACGCGGGATCCGAGCCACGTCTGCAACCTACACCACGGCTCTCGGCGGCAACGTCGGATCGTTAACCCACTGAGCAAGGGCAGGGACCGAACCCGCAACCTCATGGTTCCTAGTCGGATTCGTTAACCACTGCGCCACGACGGGAACTCCTTTTTTTTTTTTTTTTTGTCTTTTGTCTTTTTTGTTGTTGTTGTTGCTATTTCTTAGCCTTTCATTTCTGAGATAACCTCCTTGGTGGTTCTTTTATGCACAGTTGTATTACTTATGATAAAATTTTGTCTAGGGTTTTCATGAATGACATTAGTCTCTAGTTTTCTTTAATTGTATTGTCTTTGGTTTTGGTATCAGGGTACTGTAGAACTCATAGATTGACTGAGGAAGTATTCATTCCTCTTCAGTTTCCTAGGAGAGCTTATTGATTATTTAAATGTTTAGTAGAATTCATTTTGGGCCTGGAGTTTTTTTATGGAAAAGTTTTAAATCACAGATGTAGTTTCTTTCATAGATATAGGATTCTCAATTTCTTCTTTATTTTTTATGCTGGTAAAATATGTATAATATAAAATTAACCATTTTAGCCACTTGTAAGTATATGATTCAGTGGTGCTAGGTATGTTCACATTGTTTTGCAACCATCACTACTATTAATTTCCAGAAATTTTGCATCATTTCAAACAGAAATTCCACCCCTGCTCCACATTTCCACTCAATCCTTGGTAACCTTTTCTACCTTCTACCTGTGAATTTGCCTATTTTAGATATTGCATATTTCTAGAATCATACAATATTTGTCCTCTTGTGATTGGCTTACTTCAGTGAGCATAACATGTTTATGGTTCATCCATGTTGTAGCAATATATCCGAATTTCATTCCATGTTATAACTGAATGAATGAATTGCAATTTCATTCATTTTATGGCTGAAAATGTTCCATTGTATGTATACCACGTTTTGTTTATCCATTCATCTGTCCACGGACACTTGAGTTGCTTTTGCCTTTTGTGAATAATACTGCTGTGGACATTGTTGTACGAGTATCCGTTGGAGTTCCTATTGTCAGTTGTTTTGACTATATGCCTGAGAGTGGAACTGCAGCATTATATGGTATTTGTATTTTTAGCTTCTTGAGAAAATGTTAAACTGTTGTTCACTGTGACTACACCATTTTATATTCCTGTCAGCAATGCACTAGTATTCTAATTTCTTCTAATTTCTTTATGTCCTTGTCAACACTTTTTTTTTTCTTTCTTAATAGTTCTTTTAATGGATATGAAATAGTATTTCATTGTGGTTGTGATTTGTATTTCTCTAATGGATAATGATGTTGAGTATCTTTTCATGTGCTTATTGGCTATTTGTGTGTATTATTAGATGTGTCTATTCTCCATTTTTGAATAAGATTTTCTATTGTTGAGTTATAGGAATTCTTTATATGTTTTGGATACTAATTTCTTATTAGGTACCTGATTTACAAATATTTTCTCACATTTTGCAAGGTTTTTTTTTTTTCCACTCTTGCTCATGTCCTTTGATGCACATGTTTTTATTTTATTTTATTTTTTTGGTCTTTTTGCCTTTTCTAGGGCTGCTCCCACAGAATACGGAGGTTCCCAGGCTAGGGGTTTAATCAGAGCTGTAGCTGCTGGCCTATGCCACAGTCACAGCAACGCGGGATCTGAGCTGCATCTGCCTCATACACCACAGCTCACAGCAATGCTGGATCCTTAACTCACTGAGCAAGGCCAGGGATTGAACCTGCAACCTCATGGTTCCTAGTCGGATTCGTTAACCACTGAGCCATGACGGGAACTCCTACTTAATGTTTTTAACATGTGGTATATGGTTATGATTGTTTTTAAGAGCCACCTTTGCTAGTTCTAGGACAGTTTCACTTGATTGCTTTTTCTTCTTTTGATAAGGCAGATGATTCCATTGACATGCTCTGGTTTCCCATTCACAGGCACAGTTGATATTATGTACAGCAAAATTTTTTTTTTTTTTGCCTTTTCTAGGGCTGCACCCATGGCATATGGAGGGTCCCAGGCTAGGGGTCTAATCAGAGCTGTAGCTGCGGGCCTATGCCACAGCCACAGCCACGCCAGATCTGAGCTGAGTCTGCGTGACCTACACCACACCTCACGGCAACACTGGATCCTTAACCCACTGAGCAAGGCCAGGGATCAAACCTGCAACCTCATGGTTCCTAGTCGGATTCATTAACCACTGCACCACGATGGGAACTCCTGTATGGTAAATTTTCATGTCTTACTTACTGCTTTTTTTCAAAGGTTTTATTGATTGTATTATCTATTTTTAACTAATTTAACCTTCATAAAATAGGCAAGTGTGCCTAAGAAAAGGTTGCTGTAACGGAATAGAATTAAATATTGTATTAAAAATACCAGCCCAAATGAACAACTAAGGAAAAGCTGAAGTGACAGATCTGCCTGAATTGTGGTTTATAATGAGAAATATGTATTTGGCATGGAGATCTTAAAAACCCTTGGATTTCTTAAGTTATAGGAGATATAAAGATCTCTTTTGTTTCTCGTAATGAGTCTTTTTCAACCACTCCTGAGTTTGTTAATGTTGAGACTTCTGGAAAGCCTGCAGAACCAACCATGTAATTAAGAGAATTGGAACTTTTAGGCCTACCCTACCTCCCCCACTTTCATGGAGGGGAGAGGGCTGGAGGTTTTGTTTATGTATTTATTTAATTTTTTTGTTTGTTTGTTTGGTCTTTTTAGGGCTGCATCCACAGCATATAGAAGTTCCCAAGCTAGGGGTCGAATCAGAGCTGTAGCCTACGCCGCAGCCACAGCAGCAAGGGATGTGAGCCGTGCCTGTGGCAATGCAGGATCCTTAACCCATGGAGTGAGGCCAGGGATCGGATCTGAGTCCTCTTGGATACTAGTCAGATTCGTTTCCACTGAGTCACGACAGGAACTCCTGGAGATTTTGTTTAATCACCAAGACAAATGATTTAAGCAGTCAAGCGTACATGAAGGAAGCACCCACAGAAATTCTAAGCTGCAGGTTCAGAGAGTAACAAGTTGAGGAAAATGGGGAGGACGTGGGAGCTCCATGGCCCTTTCCAGGTTTTGCCCTGTGCATCTATTCCATCTGGCTGTTCTTGGGTTGGATCCTTTTTCTAATAAGATGATAATCGAGTAAGTAAACTGATTTCCCAAGTTCTGTGAGCTCCTGTTGCAAATTAATCAAATTTAGGAGAGGATTATGGGAACCTCTCATTTCTAACTTGGCCAGAAGCACAGGTAACACAATTTGGAGTTGAGATTGGCCTCCGAAATGGAAGTGTGGCAATCTTGTAGGTCTGTGCCTTTACCCTGTGAGCTGTGTCTTTGATTTCAGGTTGATAGTTTCAGAACTGAACTCAATTGTACAGCACCCAGCTGAAGAGTCAGAAAACTGGATGCTGTGGAAAAAACTCTACATACTGGGTCACAGAAGTGTTCAGTGTTGCAGATTAGAGGAAGAAACACAGGAGTGCTTTTTTCCTAAACATACTGCCTCTATTATGAGCTCCTTGTCGTCCATATGAGGAGGTTGAAAAGAAAGGTTAATCCAGTTTAGTGAGAAGTTGGCAAAAACCAAATTTATCAAAAAGATTCCTACTGCTATCACTAATAAAGGGAAATTAACAGCCACTTGTAAAACAGAAGAACCAAGTTTTGAGCATCTAAGTTCTAAAGCATGAGTCTACACATGAGAGTCACCCCAGGAACCAAGGGAGGATAAGTAGGAACTGAGGGGTCTGCATCCAGAAGAGATGCCTTTTCAGGCTGCCTGTCTCTTGACCTTGATGTGTTCCTGAGGGTGTTATCTTGTAGCTTTCAGATCTAATATTTCAGAAGAGTGTCTTGGAGACAGTGACATGCAGATCACACATGTGGCAGAGATAACCCTTAGATTGCCAAGAAAGATAGGCAAAAATCAGAAAAAAGATTGGAGGAGGGGAGGAGAACACAAAGGTTCTGGGAACATTGAGTTCTTTGCCTGGGTGGACTGATTAGCTGGTAGCTAGCAGAAAGGCCAGCCTGCCCTGGAGCCTGTTGTCTGAGGTGTTTAAAAACAGCACGTTCTTTCTGTTTTCCCTGAAGAACCCTGAGAATGGATCCGTAGAGTGGGGATGACAGCGATTTCTAAGTCACGTCTACCAATGCCCTTCATGTAGTACCTGCCCCAAGTCACAACCGTTTCCCTCGGCCACATCTTCTCCAGTTTTGGGGTTTTGTAAGCCATATGAGCAAAATGTAAATAATTCCATATTTTTGTATAGATGGTGTGCCATATTTCTTTATCTAGACCTGGTGAATACAGGGTTATTTCCTATACAGGATTTGTGTTTGTTACCCTGCAAAGAAACCGTATGCTTAGGGTTTCCTTGGACTGTGTTATTGGCACTGTCCTTCCACTCATGGTTGTCTGTCATTCTAGGCGTGACTTTATATCAATTCCTTTATCACCTTAGCCCAAAGCAGCAAACTGTGTTTCTTAGTCTTTGGCATAGAGAAAGACCTGACATACTGCACATTTGGAAGTGCATTTTTATTACCTACTTTGTGTGTGTAATGGATCACCAGAAATCATCCGAGAATGACTAATATATTTCCCTATTGGTAACAGGTGTTCTAGGAACCATTGGTATATGAGGAGGGTGCTGTTGGTCTTAGTTAGGGCTGTTGTGAATTAACTGTGACAAGCTAGTAAGGTCTTTTGAAAGTTTGTTTCCAAGCTTCTTGAGCGAATGTTTTCCCTCTGGCCAGGGGGATAGACTGCACATTAATTTTGAAACTCTTTTAAGACATGCTGGCCGTTACTGTTAGTTAAGCCAGATGGTATGTGTCAGCTCCTTTTCCGGGAAAGGAAGAGGTTGGGGAGAGGGGTGCTGCTGCTATACTAGAACCTTATGTGAGATCTCATGGAGCGTGTCTTCTCTTTACATAAATCAGTACATGCAGATTTTCCCTGCACTTTGAGCAGTCCTCTTTCACTTGTGGAGATTCTTAGAGGATTGGGCACAGACGTTTTTGTGTGTAAATTGTCTTTGCAGTTGTGCACGTGTAAGTGTTTATTGATAAATTATATAAAATGAATGCTGTGTTTTAGTATTAAAAACAAGCAAAGATGAAGACAAGGAGTGAGTGACCCTTTTATAAATTTATCAGTCATCCAAGCTGCCCTCAGTCAGAATCTGATTTCAGGTGTTGGCTGGCTGTGGACAGTGCTCTTAGAGGAGTTCTCTGATGGCCTAGCAGTTAAAGGATCCAACGATGTCACTGCAGTGGCTTGGGTCGCTGCTGTGGCACATGTTTGATCCGTAGTCCAGGAATTTCCATGTGCCATAGGCACCACCAAAAAAAGAAAAAAAAAAAAAAAAGCCTAGGGAGCCCCTGGAAAACGGCCCGATCCACAGTCGTCCAGAAGTCATCTACTCTGTATTAGCGCAGTGAGTTCTAGCTCTTGGCTTTAATGTGCTGAGTCAATCACTACCTTACACTGAATTTCATTTTTTCAATTCAGTTTTTATTTTTTCCATAAGTCCAGTTGGGTGAATTTTTGAATTCTACAAGCATTTGGTTTTCATTTTTCCTGATTAAATCCTAAGCTGCTGAACTTGCGTGCACCTTTTCTTTTCTCTTCATACCAATAACTCTAAGAATCTGGGTGCAAATTTGGGCATTTGATAAAGTGGGATTTTGTTTATTTGTTTGTTTCCTAGTTTTCTTGGTAATTGATTTTAACAGTATGTTTTACTGTAATTCTTAACAAAATTTTTCTTTTTTCAAGGTGTCGACTTTAAGGTGAAAACAATTTCAGTGGATGGAAATAAGGCTAAACTTGCAATATGGGTAAGAATTTTCAAAATGCATTTTCTATAAATATTAAACTTGTACTTTTTTAAGAAGCAGAAATTGGAGTTCCATCATGGTTCAGCAGAAACAAATCTGAGTAGTATCCATGAGTACACAGGTTCGATCCCTGGCCTGGTCAGTGGGTTAAGGATCTGGCATTGCTGTGGCTGTGATGTAGGCCAGCGGCTACAGCTCCAGTTTGACCCCTAGCCTGGGAACCTCCACATGCCAAGGTTGTGGTGGAGTGTGTGTGATGCTCTAGAGGTAAATGAGCAATTTGTATTAAATAACTTGGGAGATCTGATGTTGATTCAAGGATAAACAATAAGTAGTTATATCTTATAATTCTGTCATCAGGCAGAGACTTGTTTTATTTACTGAAAAATTTAAAATATGCATTCTCTTTGGAATATTTGAAAACAGTATTTTAAAAAATCATCTTGTCTGCCAGAGAGAATCATTGTTATGGAATATGTTTCTTTAAATTTTTATAAAGATGGCCTAGACTGAGCTCAACACTAAAGGCAGTTGTTGGGTGTAAGGGGAATGAAGCAATACTTAGAACAAAATTATTTTTCATCTTTGTTAGTATAAATATTTGTAAAATTTGAATTTTCCAACTTTTGTTTTTTAGTACTGGTATCCAGTGTTTACATACCAACTTCTTTTCACTTGCCTGTGAACCTAGCTGTTCTGATCCACATTCTCTGCTAACTAGACCTCTTCGTGGTAGTGCTGAGTAAGGTAGCATGAGCTGTCAGAAACACCCAAGAGTCTCAGTGTCCATGTCTCTCTGCCCATCTCCCCCTCTTCTCCTTCCTTCCTTTCTATCTCTGTCCGTCTAAATAGGATTGATAATATAGTAAGTATGTGTAACCTTTATAAAAATATACTCATATATTTGAGTCCCACATATGCTATAATTAAAAATCTAAGTATATTTTTATAACATGATAAAACAGTAGTAGAACCGATCAGCAGGCATCAGCTGGAGAGGTACCTCATCATGGTGGTTAAAGGGCAAGTGCTGACTGGCTGTCAGTCACAGATGGACACAGCAGTGCCCATGCATTGTATGAGCGCATTCCTGGTAAGGACGTTCTCTGAGTGGAATGCAATTTCTAACCCACATTTTCTACAAATGACAAGTAACTGTGTGTCATGTTTTTTCTGTTTTTTTTTTTTTGAACATATAATACTTTACATGATTGATGGCTTATTTGCCCTGTCTCTGAAATATATTTACTATCAATCAGAACAGTCATGTGCAACAGAAAACAATTTGGAAAGTTGTTGGACTAGACCAGAATAAAATATATTGAAGTTTCAGAATGTTGGCTTCTTTCTGGACTGAAGCGGGGCCTCATTTTCCATATGCTTTTCTTGCTTGATTTATTATGGCTTTCTGCCCTTGCTCCAGCTTTGTGAAATACACAACTTAGAGTAGAATCTGAGGCTTCATGGTGGCCCTGAACTCTTACAGACAGGAGGGTTTTTGTTTGTTTTAAATTTACTTTCTAGTTCCTGCTCAGTAAAGAGGCTGCCCGCTAATTACTGAAATGACATCTTTATCATAGGCTTATAAATGTTTTTTTAAATAAGATAGGCACCTCCTGACTTATAAACATAACACAGGCTTATTCTAAAAAGAATTGGAACAGTATGAAATAAATATAGAAAAATTTCATCTTTAACCAATGTCTGCATTTTTGTGAATAGACTTTAAAGTATGTTAGATGCATGCACATTGTTACGCATGTTTATATGCAGTTTTCCAGAAGACAGGATTGTATCATGCTTTTTTCCACAGGCTTGCAGCCCCATCCTCCCCCCTCCTGCACACACAATTTGCACATTGTTCTATGTCAGTGAATATAGAGGTACATCAATGTAAATGACCACTTGTATTCCATCTGTCAGCTATACTTTAGTCAACCCTTAGTGAAAGATACTTTCATTGTTAGTAGTTTTTCACAAAGATGAGCAGTGCTCTAATGAGCATCCTGATTTATATATCTGTGTGACTTATCCAGCTCACTGTACAATGTGTACTTGGAAGTTGAGTTGTTGACTCAAAGAATGGAAAGACTTAACATTGGAAATAGGAAAAAGGTCTTCTGTATATATTGTTAATCTTTCTCATTTTTGTCTGACATAATTTTTCACTTATATATGCATTGCTTTTGATTAGTGAGATTTTTTTCTCTTATATATTTATTGGTTATCTTTTAATGAATTTTCTTTTATATGCTTTTCCCTTTTTATATTAGCATTCATCTTTTTCATGAGTAGAGTCTTTATATGTAGAAATAGTAGCTCTTTTTTATATGCCACATTTCTCCCCACTCTCATTTGTCTTTAAAATTTTATTTAAGAATGAATATGTGTGGGAATTCCCATTATAGAGCATTGGAAAGGAATCCCACTAGTATCTGTGAATGTGGGTTTGATCCCTGGCCTTGCTCAGTGGGTTAAGGATCTGGTGTTGCCATGAGCTGTGGTGTAGGTTGCAGACGTGGCTCAGATCCTGCACTGTGTGGCTGTGGTGTAGGCTGGCACTCTGATTCGACCCCTAGCCTGGGAACTTCCATATGCTGCAGATGTGGCGCTAAAAAGAAAAAAAGTGTTACTATTCTTTGTGTATAATACCAATTCTGTCATATACTGTAGTTTTGTTTTTTTTTTTCTGTTTTGTCATTTACCTTCAGATATTGTTTAGGGTGAGTCGGGGGGGGGTGTGAGCTTTTGGGGGAGAGATACCAAGGTTCTCGCCCTACCAAGGTTTTAGTATCTGTATGATTTAGATGAGTTACTTTCTTCATGCATCTGGGTGTTGTGTCATATTTAGAAATGCCTTTTCCTCAGTATTAGAAGTATATGAATCTTTTGTTTCCTCTGATTCTTCTGTAGTTTTATTCATATACATAGAATAAGTTCCTCTCCCACTTGGGTGCTTCTCCCGGCGTCTTTCAGTTAGGATGTTCAAGCACAGTCCTGCCCCTCTGCCCCGCTTGAAAGTGCTGCACACCATGACCTACTTGGCACCCACCTCGAAGGTGGTTTTTCTCTGCATCCTTCCACCACTTTCACTCCCTGCATTCTGTTAGTTAGCCTTTCTAGATCCTTTCTAGCCTTTGTCTGTTTCTGTCTTTAATAATTTCTTCTCTCTTTTCCCATCAGAAAATATGTGGTTTTACACATAATGCTCTGTATCGGTTTATCTTACAAAGATGTTGTTAACTCCTACTGCAGGTTCCTGTTAGGAAAACAAAAAAGCGAAAATCTAACTTCTGACTATTTAAACATATAAATTTTATAGTTATAAATTCTGATCCAGCTGAGCTTCTGCTTACCTCACAGCTAAACTTGTATTTACAACTGTAGGAGTGGCAGTGAAGTTGACGTTTGATATATGTCTTTCCTTCAGGTTATTTTACATTAGCAGATTGCAGGCTTTTTCTTAAAAGGATGGATAGTAAATACTTAGTTTAACCCTAAGGTGGGCCATACAGCAGTACATAAGTGAATAGGCCTGGCTGTATTCCAGTGAAACTTTATTTAATAAAACTTAAATAATATTTGAAACAGGTAATGGGCTTAGGCAGTAGTTTGCAAACTGCTGCTTTGCATAGTCTTGGGTGAACTTGAAGCCACAATCCAAGGATGGTGGAAGGAAGACAGACGGAATTAGGTCCAGAAATAGAGACTTGTTAATTAGTTGATTCTTTTTTTTTTTTTTTTTTGGTAAATCCCCAAGAAAAGTTGAGTACTTGTCCTATAGCAAGAATTGCTCTGGGCTCGGAGGCTTGGTGATTAAGCAGATGAGCTCCTTCCTTATGAAATTTACATTTCCTAACCAGCATACATCTTACATTCATTACCTCCAATATGAGTCAGAAACATGTAATTAGGAGTGGTTTGGTTTTATGCATTTTCCTGAAACAAGATACACAGAAGATATTTTTAAAAGGACAAACTAAAAATTGTATACCTAATATAAAATACCCCTGTAATTCTTTTTTTTTTTGTCTTTTTGTTGTTGTTGTTGTTGTTGTTGCTATTTCTTGGGCCGCTCCTGCGGCATATGGAGGTTCCCAGGCTAGGGGTTGAATCGGAGCTGTAGCCACCGGCCTATGCCAGAGCCACAGCAACGCGGGATCCAAGCCGTGTCTGCAACCTACACCACGGCTCACGGCAACGCCGGATTGTTAACCCACTGAGCAAGGGCAGGGACCGAACCCACAACCTCATGGTTCCTAGTCGGATTCGGTAACCACTGCGCCACGACGGGAACTCCAGCTCGTGCATTGATATTTTAATAATGCTGTTCGACTTTCTACTCTTTAAATTGGCATGTTGAAGATGTGTTATTTATACTTTGTTTTGTTTAATAATAATTGTCACTTTTAGGATACTGCTGGTCAAGAAAGGTTCAGAACATTAACTCCCAGCTATTATAGAGGTGCACAGGGTGTTATATTAGGTAAGGTTTTATTTTAATATACTTTTTAAAAAATACTGTTGTTTTGTTACTGAAATTTCTGATTTTCCCTGTTTGTGAAGGTCATTAAGTTTTTGTTTTATTTTTCTTTAAGGCTACTTTTATGTGACTTGAAGTGATATATGTAATGTTAATGAATATTTAAACTTTCAAAATTTCAGTTCAGCCATTTGTCTAGCAATTAAAAAATGAAGATCAGACTAATTTACTTGGTTTAAAAGCACACGTTGATGAGGACGTAATTGAGGACTGGTCCTCATGTCATGGTCTGTTGTAGAGCGTTACCAGAGACTGAGCTTTGGGCAATAGCTTTTTAACACTTCCTGCAGTTTATAAAGGAGGAAGAGTGAGAGTTCCCTTTGTGGATCAGCAGGTTAAAAACACAGTCGTATCCATGAGGGACCGGGTTCGATCCCTGGCCTCGCTCAGTGGGCTAAGGATCTGGTACTGCCACAAGCTGCAGTGTAGATCGCAGATGCGGCTCAGAGCTGGTGTGACTGTGTGTGTAGGCCAGCAGCTGTAGCTCAAAAAGAAAAAAGAAAAAAGGAGGAATCATGAAATCTGCCTTATTAGTCCTGAAAAATGGCACAAAGCGCTTAATACTATTGATATATAATCACACAAACCTTAAAAACCAAGTGTGGATTTTCTGTGTAATTTATTGAAAAGTGCTTGTTCTTCATATTCCTGGGAAATTGTTTAAAATGAATACTGATCCGTCGTAGGGAGAAATCTTTTTATATCATGATTTGTGAGGCTTTGGTTTTGTTTCTGTTCATTTGGCAGTGACTCTTATGGTTTTGGTTTGGCACCTGCTAAGTTTAGAAAACTCTTTATGTTAATAAGCTCATTATTTAGTATAATGCAGAATGACATGAGATGACAGTGAAAACAGAGGAAGACAATTGGGATTCCACCCACTAACTTTATATTTTTTTTCAAATTTTCAAATTCTGATCCTTGTAAGAAACAAATGAACAGGATCATAAATGTTTAAATTCATGTAAAATTTTTTGGTATGTTGCCACAGATTTGAATCTCAGTACCTTTTGGTTTTTAGACAAATCTTTTTGTTGTTGTTGTGAATGGGAATAGCTGTTGTTTTGCTTAAATTAATTTTCAGTTATCACACAGGATGTAATTTCATTTCTCTCACAGTGTGTTAAAAAATTGAAGTGTATGTAAATGCATATTTTCAATAACTCATTTCTTCAATCTGAATCAGTAGACACTGATTTTTATGCATTGAAGGCCTAAAAAACAGACTTGTCTATATAGTGACATCAACTCCTAGCTACTACATATCAGAAATATGTCATTGTTTTTTCTTTTAGTATTTATTTAATAAACAACTTTTTTTTTTAAATTTCAGTTTATGATGTCACAAGAAGAGACACCTTTGTTAAGCTGGATAATTGGTTAAATGAATTGGAAACATACTGTACAAGAAATGACATAGTAAACATGCTAGTTGGAAATAAAATTGATAAGGTAAGGAGTCAGGCAGCTGGCATTTTGACTCTATGTTTTGGTAGCTTTTCTTAACCTTTGCATTTATCTTTTAGGAAAATCGTGAAGTTGACAGAAATGAAGGCCTGAAATTTGCACGAAAGCATTCCATGTTATTTATAGGTAGGTGTGTGAATACTTATCCTTTCATTACTAATGAAGAGCTTTCTAAATGGAGTTTCTGTTACATTCTTCCCTTTATGAACCATAAGTGTATGTATTTAGTTCTTGTGCTATAGAACTAACTATTAGAGGTCCAGGTCCCTTATTTTTCCTTCTATAATAAAAGAATAGGATCACGTAATGTGATGTCATGTAGCGCACAGTGCAGTCATCCCCCTTGGGTGTAATGACATTGCGTAAAGTACGTGCTTGCTGGCCCATGTGCTCTCAGCAGTGGTACCCCCTGAGAGATTGTTAGAAATGCTTTATTTGGGCCCTAACCTGGATTTCCTGAATTAGAATCTGTATTTTAACGAGTTGTTACTATGATCTATATGCATGTTGTCATGTGAGAAGCATGGTAGAGCAGGGGTTCATCATAAACCACAGGAGGGGCCAGATCTGGCCGCACCATCTGCCTGGAAACACAACGCCCCAAGCATAGAATATTTACTCTCTAGCAACTGACAGAAAAAGTTTGTCGACCCCCTTGTCTGGCAAAGTGAACTGGCTATATCACTTGGGAGCTTTTAGAAATACAGCTTTTTGGGTCTTGCTCATCACAGATCTGAAACAGAGCCTGGGAGGCAGTTTAAGGCAGCACCTGGGGTGCTGGTGGCATTGACTGCAGTGGCAGTGGTGGGTGGTACCATTAGGGGTAAAGCTGACAGGCAGATAGATCAGGTGTGGAGGATAAGGAAAGAGAGCATCAAGGGCAAATTCAAGTCTCTGGTATCAGCAGCTTGGTGGGTGGTGCTTCCATTAAATGGGATGTGGAAGACTGAGCTAAGTACAAGTTGGGGCAGAGGAGCAGGGAATCTAGAATTCTGCTCAGACAAAAGAATCAACTGGCTTTCAGACAGCCAGTGGGCTCCTCGTCATTGGCATTTAGGTGGCATTTAAAGTCATGGGATTGGAGCAGTCACTGCAGGAAAAATGGATAGAAAAGGGCTGAAGATGGAACCCTGGGCTACTCCAATAAACAGAAGTCAATAGGAAGAGGCGGTACCAGCAAGTAAGTCTGCGAATGATAGGCCAGTGAGAGAGGAATACCAGGAGTGTTCCCTGTCCTGGAAAAGACACGTGAACAACATCTTTAAAGGAAGAAGTGATCAGCTGTATCAAATGCTGCAAGATGTCAGATAAGATGAGGACATTGGTTTTGACAAGCTAGAGGGTATTGATAGTCTTTAAAAGAATAGTTTCCATGGAGTTCCCATTGTGGAGCAGTGGTTACTGAATCTAACTAGGAACCATGAGGTTGCGGGTTCGATCCCTGGCCTCGCTCAGTGGGTTAAGGACACGGCATTGCTGTGAGCTGTGGTGTAGGTTGCAAACATGGCTTGGATACCGCATTGCTGTGGCTCTGGCGTAGGCCAGTGGCTGCAGCTCCGATTAGACCCCTAGCTTGGGAACCTCCATATGCCACGGGAGAGGCCCTAGAAGAGGCAGAAAGGCAAAAAAAAAAAAAAAAGTTTCCGTGGAATGGTGGAAAAAAAGCCTCATTAGAATAGTTTGAAGGAAAATTTGAGATATAGTGGAAACAGCTTATATGAATAACTCGTTACGACAGTTTTGTATTAAAAGAGAGTAGAGAAATTGGATGGGTATTAGAAAGATGTGCGGGCTGGAAGGCAAGTTGGTTGGTTGGTTGGTTGGTTGGGTCTCTGGGTGGGCGAGTGGTTAATAAGATCGACAATAACTTTGGTAGGCCTTTAAGCTGATTGTTATAATGTAGTAGACAGGGTATATGATCATTCAGTGAATAAGAACAGATGGGGTCTTGGGAACTAGACAGAGGGTGGTGAGGGTGACTCAGACAGCAGCCAGGAAGGTTCACCCATCATGACAGGAGTGAAGGCAGAGCCTAAGGAGACATATCTAAGAATGATCAGTAGTTTCTTGCCAGATTGTTCTGTTTTTCTTAATGTAGACGTTGCTTATCAGCTGAGATAGAGGAGCTTTAAGATGAAGGCATAAAATAGTCATCTCAGACAAGGAAAAAGGTGGTAACCGGGGAAATGTAGAATTGGGGAACAGTGCTCAGTGTCCACTTGTGTTTCGTGAGCATAAATTTAAAACCGGTGTTCATGGTTGTAGCTTGGTTGCAGGTACAGAACAACCAGATTGTTTTAACTTGGAACCTGTATTTCCTTATTCTAAAATGGGACTATCTGCTGTGGGGGCTAATTTTAAGAACAAACTAAAAACTAAGGAAAGAACTTTGGCATAATATTTGAGCAGGGCTTTAGAGTGTACAGTTCTATCACAAAATCTTATGGATAGAATTGAAATAGCTCGACTTTGAGAGTTTCGGGAAATTTACTAATATTGAACCTGTGGGGAGAAATTTATCTCCTTATATATCATTGGCGATATTTCTGCCATCATGGTTTGCCAGAAAAAACATAGGAATATGACCAGAAAAGAATATACTCTGACCATCTTCCTTGAATTTCAGAGGCAAGTGCAAAAACCTGTGATGGTGTACAGTGTGCTTTTGAGGAGCTTGTTGAAAAGATCATTCAGACACCTGGACTGTGGGAAAGTGAGAACCAGAATAAAGGAGTGAAACTGACACACAGGGAAGAAGGTCAAGGAGGAGGAGCCTGTGGTGGTTATTGTTCTGTGTTATAAACTCTGGGAAACTCCATCTCTTGCATATTTGATCAGATAGTGTCATCTTTCTGTATATAAACTCTAACTGCTGTTTTAGGGACCTTGCAGTTTGCACATATTTGTTTTGTATCATGGCAGTGAATAATTGCGAGAAATCCCACTCATTGACTTTTCCAGGTAAAGCGTTATGGTAAGCATGCACAGTTTGCAGTCTGCAGTTTTTTATGTAACATAAAATAGGTGTACCTTTATAAGTACATTTGATTTTATGATTTACATTCATCATGTGATTTTAAAAAAATCCACCTCTAGTATATGTTGGTAAAAGGTCTACTTTTGGTCTCCTTTTCGCTTAAATACTCCTATCAATTATTGAATTAATTGGTATGTAGAACTCCTAGAACTACTGGGAGATAGACAGGTATCATCAAACCTGGCAAATTTCCCTTCAGAAATAACAGTGAGCATGATTCCACAGCTTTTCTAGGACATTTGCTGACGGATTCTCTTTTAGTACTAAGCAAAATTCTCTTTATAGGATATAGTCCAGGCCAATTTATAATTATAAACCTTTGTTCTGATGATGCTTCCAGAATAGCATTGATGTGTTGAAGTTTGGTCTTACTTTTAATTTACTTCAATGAGTAGCTCAGTTGCCTAACTGGAGTTTTAATTCTGTGATATGTATATGGGATTCATGACCCTTTGTGCAGCATTTTTGGTTATGTGGTATTTGGCAGAATGGCAGTAGGGTTTTCCCCATTTTGGTTTCGGAAGGACAGGAATAGTGTGTTTATGTAATTCATGTAGTACTTACCACTCTTAAAACCAACACCTTTTCCCATAAATGTTGGTGATGTTTGTCCAGGTACCTCAGTTGTAGTTTGTGTAATGTTAATGAATTCCTGTATCTTATGACTTCCATAAATGGCTAGTTGGTATTCAAAAAACCTACTTCTGTGTTTTGCGGGTTGGGGGAAAAAAAACACTAAATTATAATTTGAGAAAGGCTTATTGCTTCCAGATTTTGATGTGTGTGGGAAAATACTGTTGCAATGAAAATCTTGGTAATTTACTGTAACAAGTAGGCAATAGTTTATCAGAACCAACTTGTACAGACTAATAAATCTTTTCCACAGTATTCAGTTTTCTAACCTCTTGCTATTGTACATTGTATATTTTTTCACTCATATATTATTTAATTGATGTTGCTTTCTGCTATTTTAAGCCTCCAAAGAAGTAAATTTGTGCTTTCAGGCAGGTCATTCTAACATCCCTTGGTAAGATTAATAAGAAATACTAATTTCTGGGCAGTTTGTTCTCTGTATACAATTGCAGATGATAAGCATTTTTATGGATCACCTTTGCAGTACATGTGTTAATGGATTGGAATGTACATCTTCACATAGGAAAACAGTACATTCTACGTGCCTCACACTTGTTAGACTACATTACATATGACTAAAGGTTTTATATGGTATGTATGTTTTTATTAAATATGAAACGTATACTACTTTAATATTGGAGAAAGATAGCTAACACATGTACTTAAGATTTGTTGTTACATTAAAAATGTAGATTTGTGTATTTATGTAGTTTCTGTATTAAGACATTTCTGTTCATTACCTTTTGCTCCTTGAGCTATATAATAATTATCTCTCTGTGCATTGGGTTGTCTTGATTTGGTCCGAATTTGGATATATATACGTCACTTAACTTTTAAAAACTCATTTTGTTTGATAAATTTATATTGTAACCTTTTATAGTTTTTGAATAAATATAGCCTGCTTTCCCCAGATGCCTTTGTGCAAGAAATATGACATCTTTCCTACTCCTCTCATCAGCTGAGGGAGTCCTGAATATAATGTTATTCAGATTGTTACTATTTTGTTGCAAGCTTTTTGTTTCATAATGTAGGTTTTCTAAGTGAAGTAGTTGCAATTACTACTAAAATTAGCCACTTAAAAATAACAGTTTTGTTAGTTCTTCATTCTTGACTAATTTGAAGTCATTTTAAAGCGCCTTTTCCATATGGTGCAAATGAGAACAATGGTAGAATATAGTGTTTTGAGTTGTAGGAGTACTGACTTAGACCTAAACAAATAACTATTCAGTTTATATTAAGAGTCATAGTTAGCATTTATTGAATGCTTCCTTGGTGTCAGGTGCTGTTCACTGGATTATGTCATTCAACTTCACAATAACCTTAAGTGATTTGTTGGTACTGCTACTATGCCCGTTTTAAAGATGAGGCTAATGAAACATCCCAAAGATTACAAAGCCTATCAGTGATAGAGCTGGATTCCAGTCAGGGCATCTTCACTCGAGTCTATGCTCTTAACCAGTGCTCCCTATGCTACGGCTATTTACTAGCTTTTTGTTTTCTTACATAGCAGGTTTGTCATTCTTTTGTTATGTGTAATAGAAATATTTCAGGTTTTTTGGTTATAGAGTAGATCCCATGGATGTAAACCAACTGTGTAAGTCATTTATTTGATCTAAAAGTTTTGGTAGTGGAGCAGGTGGTCTCTTAGTTCTTTTACCTTCTCACTCACAGTGGAATGAAAATCCTTGACTTGGAAAAGGTATGAAGTCAGGGCACTTAGGGCACCATAATTTCCTCTCTTTTTGGCTGTGCCCGTGGCATGTGGAAGTTGCTGGGTCATGGATTGAACCCACAGCAGTAACCTGAGCCACAGCAGTGACAATGCCAGTCCTTAATCCACTGTGCCACAAGAGAACTCCAGGGCACCTTAATTTCCTGTTTGTAATTGGATATGAGAAACATTATTAAATCTGGGAACAGCCTTTTGCTCAAATTCAAATCCAGGGGATATTTTCATTTTGAGCACTGAATTGCCACCTACAAATTTGCACTTGGTGTTGGCTTTCTGATTGAATGCAATGGAATTGGACTTGATTTAGATTCACTGTAATTTTCATACACAAGAAATACATGGGATTACATGGTTCTGTTCTAAGTGTGGGGGTGGCACAGACCTACTGCATATGTACAGTATCTTTAAATACAATTTATTGTATATTTTTTCCAATTGGTTTTCAAGTAAATTGGGTTATCTTCTAAGGCACTGTCAATCGTAGGTCTTTTCAGCATCTATCTATCTATCTATCTATCTATCTATCTATCTATCTATCTATCTATCTTGGGGTCCATTTCACCAGCCGTACTTAGGAAGTTTTTGTTTCCTTCATTTATTTTCCCTTGTTAGATAGGAGTAAAAGCATTTACTTGGTGTTAGAAGATACTACACTAGTTCTGACCCCAGCTATGCTGAAGGTAATCAACTGTAGACTTCATCCTGATTTTTGTTTAGAAATGTTGAGAGAAGAGAATAGAAAAAAGTGGACTAAATGAAAACTTGGAGCTAAGGAATATAGATTTACCCAGGAATCTCCGTTTTTATTTCTATTTATTTATTTTTTAAGGGAACATCTCTCAGGTCAGAGGGGAAAAAATGTACTCAACTTCTGTTATATTATGGGGGGGGCTTAAAATTTTACTATTTGTTGCTAGCTTTTTGTTTCCTATTTAGGAATCAGTAGCCTTTCTGATTGTGGTATAAAGTTTGCTTCAGTGCCTCTTAGTTATCAACTGTTTTGTTTTGTCACAGACATTTCCAGTGGTGGTGTGAGTACCTATTCACAGGAGCTGACCCCTCACCATCTCTCACACACAGGAGCAATGTTTCTTTTTCTTTTTTTTTATTAACTTGATAAACCACAAATTATGTAATTTTATTTGTATTTCTCTGATTACTAGCAGGGTTGAGCACTTTTAATATTTCATTGGATATTTGTATTATTTTCTTTTATGCCTTATTCGTGTATGCTGTGGTTGCCCACCCAGCATCCACTTCCTTCTCTCACGGTACAGCCTACCTTCTCTTTGGATAACTGCCCCCCATCAGCACCCACGCAGCTTGAATGGGACTGTCGCACCATCAGCTCTAGAGCTGGCCTGGTTATCTAACCAGGGCCACTCCCTGCCCCCGCTGCCCCCCCCCCACCACCACCACGGCCCCACGTACTGCCCCCAGGGATAGGGAACTGACCCAGATCAGGCCACTTCGTTAAAAGATGTTGACTGGGGCTTCCTCAGGAACTGCGGATGATAGCGTGGTATGAAGATTCACATTCTAAACATGCTGCAGCCATTTTTCTAATTCAAAGGAGTCAGGCCGAGGACACTACCAAGAAAGGGAAAGGGCGTCTGAGTTGGAGTCTTGATGCAATCTGGAGCCTCTGGATCAACCTGGACCTGAAGTTAGTGCTACTGCTGGACTCTTCACCTATGTGAGCCAATAAATTCCTTTTTTGTTTAAACCAGTTTGAGTTGGATTTTTTTTTTTTTTTCCTTGTAAACAAATGTATGCATGGTGAGTGAGTATATATGATCTTACTTGGACGGGCTCTTTGTACATTGATTTCAGTATGTTGATGACTGCCACTTGCAAAGCCATAATTCTTAAGTAACTGTTAACATTTTAGTGAGGTTACTTTCATATATTTTTTTTGTGGACATATATATGAGTTAACTCCATACATGTAATTTTAAGGACGCCGTATTGTATAGGGTCTCGTGTTTTTGTGGTTCAGTCTCCTCTGTCATCCAGCCCTCACTCTTGACCTCTCCTCCCTGAGACAGTCATTGTTAGGACCTGGCATGTGTACTTTTCTGCATCTCTCCATGCCTCTTTAATCATATGCAAGAATGCATTTATACGTTGTTTTAATTCTGTTGTTTTACAAAAACAAGATCGCCTACGTATTCACTTCTGCCTTTTGCTGTTTTTACCCAACAATAGATTGTGAAAAATCCCTCCAAGCCAACTTAGATACAGCTAGCATCTCTTTTAGTGATTGTACAGTATTATATTCCATGGTGTGGATTACCACAGTCTATTTAGCTGTTCCTCTAGTAATGAATATTTATATTGGTTCCATTTTTGGCTCTGCAGGTGGTGCTTCAATAAATATCCTTATACACATATCTTTTTGTTTCTATGGGATGGATATTTAGGTTGGATTCCTGGGCAAAACAAAATGTATATGTTTTTCAGTTTTGATATATTTCATAAATTGCTTTCCAAACATCCGTAAAAATTTACATTTCTCCTTAGAAATATGAAGGGTATCATTTTTCCACTGCATTCTCCATCAGCAGCATGAGGTGTTCTCAAATTTTCATTTTTGCCACTTTGATATTTATATGGTGTTAATTTATGTTACATAATGTTAGCGTTTTCTGAAGAACATTTTTTTCCATGTTTTTAGGCTATTTAGAGTTGCTCTTTTTTTGAAGTTTGTCAGTTTTTCTGCTCAGTCTTTTTTTCTGGTTTTATTATTGTTATATGAGCTGTTTGGTTAGTACAGATATTAACGTGTGTGTGTGTGTGTGTGTTGTAAGCATTTATTTCTAATGCAGTGTTTGTTTTTCAGTTTGCTTATACTGTGTTTCTTCTTACAACTTATCTTTAAATATTTTATACCTTTTGGGTTCCTCACCCCTTAGGCTGTACATGCAATCTCCTTAACCTTTCTGAGACTTTTATTTTTTTCTTAACACTTTACTAACTGTAATTCACTTCTGCTTATGACACAAGGTAGGTGCCATCTTGGTCTTCACGTGGTGTGCCAGTTGTGTGCATTAAATAAATTTCCCACTGAGCTGAAGGACCAATTTTGCCCTAGATAAAATTCCCAGAGTACTAGAATCTACTTCGGCCTTATATTTTAGGGTCTCTTCACCTTGGAAGGTTATGGATTTCAGTGTAATTGGCTTTCTGTAATCCCGTATGTTTCGTTTATGCTTTAAAAACAGTCTTGGAAGGGCTCTCTGGGTTTCATCAGACTTCCACAGAGGCATGGCGGAATGAAAGTTTTGTTAGTCGTGTATGTTTGTGGCTGATAAGGCAAATGCTTTCTGACTCTTTTTCAGTGGTTTTTTTTTTAAGCATATGAGTCTTTCACCTTATTCTTTGCCCATTTTTTCCTTTGTGTAGATCTTTCTTTTAAGAGAGAAGTTCTTTATAAAATGTGATATGGATACTAATCCTTCGTCACTAATGTATATTACTCTTCCCAATTAGTGGTCTGTCTTTTGAATTTGTTTGAAATATTGCATAAATAAACATTTTTAAACTAAAAACGTAATCATTTTATTCAGTTTGTTAAAACTTTATCAATTGGAATCATTTGATAAAAATTTCTACATTAATTATAAGAAAACATAATTTAATGGTAAGACTTGCCATTAGGAAAAGAGATATCTTTCTATTCAGCTCTTAAACTGTTTTTATGTTTATAGTTTCTTTTTACATAGGCCCTTAAGCTTCTTTTTTAAGAACTATTCCTACCAAGAACTGTTTTTTTCATTAGTGTGAATAGAATCAGTCTTCTCATTTCAGAGTCTATGTAGTTGATGCTAAGAAGAAAAAGCTACTGTTTCTTCTGTCTGTCCAACTGACTAATCAGTTTGGTACTTTGGTTTCAACTAAGGTTTCTTTAGTTTTCTAGGTAAAATAGAAAAAAATATCATTTGTAACTTTAATGTATATATTTATTTAGAGGAAATTGCAGCTATCTGTTTTGTTTCTGTATTGTTTCGAATCTGTTTCCTGACAATGTGTTTAGAGGAAACGTCCTATTTCACAACTGTTGCTAAGGCCTGCATACCCCAGCCTTTGACCAGGGCCATTACATGCAGCCAGCCCTCCCAGCCCTTTCCAAGGCCAGGCCTCCTGTATTTGCATAGGCCAAGCTCTCCCCAGGATCTGCCACTTTCTGCTTTTTTCATATGTAATCATAGTGAGACTGGGCTGTTTTCTGTTTTTGCTAACTTCATGTTTTGCAAGACTCATAAAATTGAGATTCTTTTTTTATATGCTGGAATACTTATTTTTTTAAATGGATATTGGAATTCCCATTGTGGCTCAGTGGGTTAAGGACCTGATGTAGTGTCCATGAGGATGCGGTTTGATCTGTGGCTTCAGTCAGTGGGTTAAGGATTCAGTGTTGCCGCAAGGTCGCAGATGTGGCTTGATCAGTATTGCTGTAGCTGTGGTGTAGGCCCGCAACTGCAGTTCCCATTCAACCCCTACCCTGGGAATGCCCATGTGTCACAGGTGTGGCCATGAAAAGAAGAAAAATAATAATAATGGATATTGTCTGTTTGTTGCAAGTTTCATAGAAGTCAGTATAGCATAAAGTTAGGAAGGAGTGTGGCTTTTGGAATCAGAGTGAGCTTATATCCTTAGCTCAGTTATTTTACTGCTAAAAGATCCTGGGTGAGTTACTCAACCTTCTTGAGTCTCAGTTTCTTCCTCTCGAAAATGGGGTAATACTGGTCTCAACACTGTAGGGTTCTGAGCATTGATTGAGTTAGGGAGTGTAAAGCTTGACAGAGTGCACTTCAGTAAGTGTTAGCTGTTATAATTAGCATGTTGTGGTTATTGGTCTCAGTTTTTCTAAAGTCAAAAAATTCACGTAGAGAAAACAAAGTGGTTTTTTTTCTTCTGAGGTTTAAAATTTTTCTGGAATAAGATTGGATATACCCATTTGAAAAGTATTTTTCTAAAGTTGTAGTTTCTCATTCCATGTGTGTATATGTGTATTTTTCTGTTTTTTGTTTTTTGTTGTTTTTGTTTTGTTTTGTTTTGTTTTTTGCTTTTTAGGGGCGCACCTGGGGCACATGGAAGTTTCCAGGCTAGGGGTGGAATCAGAGCTCAGCTGCCAGCCAGCCTACACCACAGCCACAGCAACACAGGATCCAAGCCGCATTTGTGACCCTCACCACAGCTCATAGCAATGCCGGGGATTGAACCCGCATCCTCATGGATATTAGTTGGATTTGTTTCAGCTGAGCCATGATGGGAACTCTTGTATTTTCCTTTTTTCTTCTACAAGCAGTTTGTGGTCTTTTTAACAGGCAAAAAGTGGTCTAGACCAGTGATCTGTAAATAAATGATAGAGTGGTTTCTAAGGAGAGCCGATAAATGCAAATGAGGTGCCTGATGAGAGTACTGCTGGGTTCCCAGTGGGTGAAGACCTGTGTGTTGACTGCCAACCTCAGGTCAGGCTCTGTGGCTTCCTGCGTGTCCCAGCCTCTGAAGTCTAGCTGCTGTCGTGTTAGGAGGTAGTACAGGCTCCTGGTCTTGAAACAGTTATCCTTTTTAGCTTTGTATTCCTTCAGGCATGTTTTCTTCGCTAGGAATTTTAAGCTGTATATTCCCATGTGTCACACACATACCACCATTTTTAGGATAAACACACAATCCACATCTAAGTTTACTCTAAAAACAACACTAATCTTGCAGTGCTGGATAGAGAGCACGGCATGTACAAATAAACATGTCTGTTTACATTTGCCTCTTGCACAGTTCGCTGTTCATTAATAGAAACACGAACAAATCACTCTTACAAAATGATTTCTTGCAATACCAGTAGAACTACCAACCATGAGCCTGCTAAGAAAATGTCGAAGTTCACTTGCATTCTTTTTGACCTTAGGTGTGTACCTCACTATGGATATATAGTCAAGTGTTCAAATTACTTGAATAAATTTTTTATGAGGTTTTATTATCTATTTGGTATAAGTTCATTTGTTCCTGCTTATATTCAATTTTAGAGCTTACTTTTTTCATCCCTTTTAATCTTTTGAATAATTGAAACATTTCACACGGCTCAAAAGCCAATACCATATTATAAAAAGCTGAATCGGGAAAGTCATGTTCCCAAATCTATTCACTTTGTCCTGATCTCAAGCTCTCTCCACATATGGTCATTATCACTAGGTTCTGGTAATTCCCCCCATGTTTCTTTTTGCAAAAATTATGCAATGTTCTTTTTTTTTTTTTTTTTGATAAACCATACAAAAGGTAGCATACTATGGCTACTCTTGAATCTTGCTTTTTCACTTAACAGTGTAACCTGAAAAATCACTCCATATATCATTAGTTTGTGGAGCCCTCCCTCATTCTTTTTTTAAGGTTACAAACTGTCTGTTGTAGATTGCACAGCTTATTCAGCCAGTTGCCCATGAGTGGGCAGTGAGTAACTGTATGTGTTGTTTCATGTCTGTGGAGGATAAGATCCTAAAGTCTTTATTGAAGTACATTTTACATTAAATAAACATGCCCATTTTAGAACTTTATATTGATGGGTTTTAATAAATGTATGTGCTATATGAAATATTAAGTAACATTAATAAATTAATAATAAATATAACCACTATCACAAGATCTGAAACATTCCTGTTACCGGGGACATTCCAGAAGTTTTATATTTATAGTTGTACAAGCGTCATCACAACCTAATTTTAGAACATTTCCATCCCAAACCCCCAGTCCACCCCATATCCCCTTTGGTAATAACCATAAATTTTTTGAAGTTTGTAAGTCTGTTTCTGTTCTGCAAATAAGTTCATTTGTAGCCTCTTTTTAGATTCCACGTGTAAGCGATATCAGAGGAACTTCACTTAGTATGATAATTTGTAGGTCCTTTTTCTCCTCTTTTAGCCAGTAGAGCCACCCATCTTTTCTTCATTTTGCATAAATTTAGAAATGTATGATAACATTCTTCACTGCCTTCACTATTAAGACTTATTCTTCAATTCTTTTAATATGTTTTTAACATTTTGGAAGAAGGGCATTTCAACAAACCCTTGTGCTCAAGTGTATCCTCCTAAGCTGGAGCAGTCATTTTTTTAAATTGAAATATAGTTTGTACACCTGTAACTTACTGTATACCATGTAGGGAGTCATAATTTTTAAAGTTTATACTCCATTTATAGTTGTAAAATATTGGCTCTATTCCCCATGTTGTACATTATACCCTTGTAGCTTACTTTACACCTAACAGTTTGTACTTCTTAGTCCTCCCACCACCATACACATTACTGCCCCTATCCTCTCCCCTCTCCCCACAGAAACTGTTTGTATATCTGCGAGTCTGCTGCTTTTCTGTTATACCCACTAGTTTGTTGTATGTAAGTGATCAGTCACTTTTTTTAAACTAGTGACCGGCAACAGGAAATTATTAATGGGGGAAAAATGGTGGAACTAAAGGACGGCTGCTCCCACGTAAAGTCAGATGTGTTGGAATGGATGTATTGAGGCAAGGGAACTGGAAAGATAGGCAACAGTGGAGTGATGCTTGATAATTGAGATTTTTTTGAGAGTAAATCATGATTATAGACATGTACAGGTACCTGACATGGGGTGGAAATCATAAGTGAAGAGGCCAGGGTTCTAGATGGATCATAATGTTTCTTAATAGATACAGAGTTGAATTCTAGATTTTATTCTGTTCTACAAATGTAGTCCTCTATCAGATCATATTTATTTGATTTATAGTATATTTATAAATCAAGTTCTCCCCCTAATTTTTTAAACAACTTATGTTGGCAGTCATTTTATCCAGTTACAAGATAAAATATTTGAAATTCTGACAACAGCCTCATTGTATATTAACTTATAAACTGATATTTTAAAAAGTCTTCCCATCCAGAAACATGGCATATCTTTCCATTTATTGAGTCCTTGCTTTTGTATCCTTCAATAAAATTTTAGAATCTCCTTCATATACATCCTCTAGCTATATTTGTTAATGTATTCCTAGGCATTTTGTTGTTACTATTACTATATCAAGGTTTTTCTCTTAATTTTTTTGTAATAAAAATATGTTTCTTATAAACATCTTATTGAATTTATTACAATGCTAATTGCTAGCATTTATTTTATGGGTGCATAACATGTGTGGGTGAAGATAATTTTGCCTGATCTTGATTTTATAGAAATAGTTTTTTTTTTTTTTTAGTTATTTATTTTTTTTTGTCTTTTTAGGGTTGCACCTGTGGCATATGGAGGTTCCCAGGCTAGGGGTCAAATGGGAGCTACAGCTGCTGGCCTACACACCACAGTCCAGCAACTCCAGATCTGAGCTGTGTCTGTGACCTACACTACAGCTCATGGCAACACTGGATCCTTAACCCACTGAGTGAGGCCAGGGATTGAATCCACATCGTCATGGATACTAGTCAGATTCATTTCCACTGAGCCACAACAGGATAATATTTTGCCTTTTAGTGTACTATTTGCTTTTTCTTTATTTCAACAAATAGCCTATTTTAGAAATTATTTATGCCTATAATTTTCATACTTCAGTCTTGTTTGAAGTGGCAGCTGAATTAAAAAAATTTTTTTTGTCGCTTATTGATACAAGCAAATGGTTTCATTGCTTGGTTTAACATAAGAAATCATATTGAAGATTTCTCAATGCAAAACCATCCCTATATTCTTGGAATATATCTTACTTGTCTGAAAATGTACATCTTTTTTAAGTATTCTACTGGATTCAACTTACGTCTCTAACTTTTGTCTTTGTGAGTTATGGGAAGGCGTGAAGTGAGTCTTGTAAGTTGATCTGTCCTCAGCACCTAGGGAAGAGCTGGCCATACATAGAATTGTGCTCCCCCTCTGCCCTATAGACTTCTGGGGATTTCACCATCTTTTATAGGAAAGAATTTAGTGAGCACAAATGTGTGACCATCTAGGGAAGCCCTAGCTAGAAAAGTGGCCCATGGTAGATCCACATTTTCAAATTTATTGCCGTTGAACATGTAAGGTCTTCTAATTTCTTCTGTAGTTGGAGTTATACCTTTTTTTCTTCTCCTTAACTATGTATTTTCACTTTTTCTCTTGTATTCCCCTTGTCAGACTTGTTGGGCTTTAATCTGTTTTATTTGTATTTTCAAAAAACAAGATTTTATTTTATAATAATTATATTTAAAATTTTTAATTTTTAAAAAAAATCTTTTTATTTTGGCATTATTATAGATTTGTAAGAAGTTGCAAAGATAACAGAAGTCCTATGTACCCTTCACCGACTTCCCCCCCAGTGGATTATGCCTTATGTAACTATAATATATCAAAGCCAGGAGATTGACATTGGTCTAATACGTGCACATATTTCTGTGACTTTTTATCACATACATAGATTAGTTTAACTTCTACCATATTCATGATACAGAACAGTTCACAAATACCGGTCTTGTTCTATCCTTTCATAGCCAAGCCTCCCTCTTCCCACCCACCTCACACCCCCCCTCCCGCCCCACCATGCTAAACCCCAGCAACCAGTTTGTCATTTCAAGAGTGTTAGAAAACTGGAATAATACAGGATGTGATCTTTTAAGATTACCCTTTTCTGTCTCAGCACAGTGCCCTTCAGATACAGCCAAGTCATTGCATCTATCAACAGTTCTTTCATGTTTACTGCTGAATAGTAACCAATGATGTGGCTGTACAGAGTTCATTTACTCATTCATCTATCATAGGACATTTTAATTGTGTCCAGTTTGGGGGCTATTACAAATAAAGCTGCTGTGAACAACTGCGTACAGACTTTGTATGAACAGTGACAAGAGGTGTGGGGATTGGCTCATCATCCTTGATTCTTGTTTTGATTTACTATAATTTTATAAAGTGTTCTTTAGTTGCATAGTTTATTGTCAGTCTTTTTTAGTAACAGTAACATTTAAGTATTTTCTATTGTATATAGTTTTGCTATGTTCCAGATATTTCATTATCAAGTATTCTTTTATTTGTAATATATTTTGATTATGTCTTTTGGTAGGAACTACTTCGAAGAGTGTATCTTCTTTTTTTGTTGTTGTTTTTTGGTTTTTTGTTGTTGTTGTTTGTTTTTTGTTTTTTAGGGCTGCACTCCCTGGCATATGGAGGTTCCAGGCTTGGGACTGAATCAGAGCTGTAGCCACTGGCCTAAGCCATAGCCATAGCAACTCAGGATCTGAGCAGCATCTCTGCAACCTACACTACAACTCACAGCAATGCCAGATCCTTAACCCACTGAGAGAGGTCAGGGATTGAACCCACATCCTCATGGATGCTAGTTGGGTTCATTAACTGCTGAGCCACAACAGGAACTCCTACTTTGAAGAGTGTATCTTGATTTCATATTGTAAAGACTTTGTGCTCTTTAGATTATTTTTTTCTTCTTATTGTAAACTTCTGGTTTACAACTCAATTATGGTTAGAGGATGTGGAACATAAAATTTCTGTACTTGTAGGGATTCTTTAAGGTTTTCTTGGTGACCAAGAACTTGATTTTTTTTTTTCTGGTTGGTTTATTCATACTTCATCATTATGTATTTTAGATTAGCCATTGGATAGCCCAGGGCATCCAAGGGCAAGAGTAATTTATCTGGCATGCTTTTGCAGTATGTTGGGGTTGCTTACTTTAGACCAGCGAAAACTTTTTAAAGTAGAAGCTATGATATGAAGATGGACTGAAAAGTACTTAGTACTCAAGTCAGAGAAGATGGAGACCAATAGGATATAAAATTACAGAAAAAAAAAATCTTATTTACTGTCTCCCAGGTTTCTATGCTTGGCTTTCACCCATATTAATCATTAAAACTTCAGATGCATTTACCATGCCGTACTGCATGGAATACACCATGGAAAAGCACACGTGTTAAGGATGTTTCTAAGAGTGGTAGGAAGAAATTATTTAATGGTCACAGCAATCCGCAGAGCGGGTGTGGCAGTTTTTATTTTACAAAAAAGGAAGTAGAAACATAAGTAATTTTTTTTTTTGTCTTTTTGCCATTTCTAGGGCTGTTCCCGCGGCATATGGAGGTTCCCAGGCTAGGAGTCTAATCGGAGCTGTAGCCACCAGCCTACACCAGGGCCACAGCAACTCGGGATCCGAGCCGCATCTGCAACCTACACCACACCTCACAGTCACCCCGGATCCTTAACCCACTGAGCAAGGCCAGGGATCAAACCCACAACCTCATCGTTCCTAGCTGGATTCGTTAACCGCTGAGCCACAACGGGAACTCCAAACTAAGGTAATTTTTCCAAAATCACGCAGCTAATAAATAGAATTGGGATTTTGATTCATTCATTAATATTCATTGATGAATATTAGAAATTTAATACACACTACTTATGGAGAACAAAGCTTTACACAGATACATCTATTAAGTAAAACGTATCATTCACATCTGCTGTAACATTGTTATTTTGTGTATTTGAGTTGTCAGATTCTACATGCGTTGTATTAAAGGATATGCTAAATGATTTCAGCAAGTTCATGTAGCACTACAAGTTTTAGCTTTATGTCATTTAGTTCATAAAGAAACTATATATTCTTTATGATTGTGTCTTTTATCATTAAATGAGTACTCTGCTTGTCTTGTTTAAATTCTTTATTTTTTCCATTTTTTTAAATTAATCAAATGAATTTATCACATCTGTAGTTGTATAATGATCATAACAATCTGATTTCACAGGATTTCTATCCCACAGCCCAGGCACATCCCCCCACCCCCCAAACTGTCTTCTCCGGAGACCATAAGTTTTTCAATGTCTGTGAGGCAGCATCTGTTCTGCAAAGAAGTTTAGTCTGTCCTTTTTGCAGATTCCACATGTCAGTGAAAGCATTTGATGTTGGTGTCTCATTGTATGGGTGACTTCACTTAGCATGATAGTTTCTAGGTCCATCCATGTTGCTAAAAATGCTGGTATTTCGTTCTTTTTAGTGGCTGAGTAATACTCCATTGTGTATATGTACCACATCTTCTGGATCCACTCCTCTGTCGATGGACATTTAGGTTGTTTCCATGTCTTGGCTATTGTAAATAGTGCTGCAATGAACATTGGAGTACATGTATCTTTGCGAGTCGTGGTTTTCTCTGGATAGATGCCCAGGAGTGGGTGTCTTGTTTAAATTCATGTGGACCTTTTTGCTTAATCTGATGATATTGCAACCATGTATTCTTTTATTTCATGAATTTATCTTTTTAAGAGAATATAGATAATTTCAGTATGTTGTAAAGAATAATATGATGAACTCGCTGAAGTCCTTTGTGTGTGTGTGTGTGTGTGTGTGTGTGTGTTTGTGAAGTTTATTTTTGGAGATTTCCCCAGTTTCTATACAAATCAAACTTGATAAAATCAGACATTTATCTTTAGATTTCCTGTTCCAACTTTGGAAAAATTTGAACAACATGCAAAATACAAGAATTCAAATTTGTTTTCAAACCATGTTAATGTCTGTTTAAGTGCAAGCTCAAAAAAGAGTACAGGGCTGGAGTTCCCACTTTGCCGCAATGGGATCAGCAGCAACTTGGGAGTGCTGGGACATGGGTTTGATCCCCAGTTCAGCACAATTCATTAAGGATCCGGGACTGTAGCTTGAATCTAATCCCTGGCCCAGGAGCTCCGTGTGCCATGGGGTGGCCAAACAAAAAGGAGTACAGGGCTGGAGTGGGGTCAAAAGAAGGTAAAGAAAATTGTAAAAGCCTTACTTTTTACACAGATTTGATGGAGAAGAGGTCCTTTTTGAAGCATTCAACGAGAATATGGAAATACCAAAATTCACTTAGTTTATTGGAAATCCTATTTCAAGCTCCAGTGATGAATATCATTTGTGTAAATTACACCTTAGTTACTTGAATTAACCAGATGAGAGGAAATCTTTCCCAGTGTATATTTATATCACATTATGATATACACTTTAAATGTTTTAGAATATTTAACATATTTCCATTAAAGCTGGAAGAAAGTTTTCTTTTTTTTCAAGAATGGGTTTTGGCATTTCTGCTGTGGTGCAGTGGGTTAATCCAACCGCAGGTGTTCCTGCTGTGGCACAAAGGAATCAGTGGTGTCTCTGCAGTGCCAGGACACAGGTTCAATCTCCCACCCAGCAAGGTTAAAGGATCCCACGTAGCTGCAGCTGTGGCGTAGGTTCCCACTTTACCGGTTCTGAACCGGAAACCTCCATATGCCGTGAGTGCGGCCATAAAAAAATAAAAATAAAAAACTTTAAAAAAAGAATAGGTCTTGATTTATAAAGGATAGGTATTAGATTAGTATTTGAAAATAGAGACTGAAGTAAATTCAGTAGTTTCTAAAACTTTATCCTCCTTGAATTTAAGTGTAAAAGAAAACCAATCTTATTTTGGTGGAGAGATTTCTGTCCACATGGCATCAAATGTTTCAAAAAACTTAGAAATGCAACAAAGATATGGGTGCTAGTGAAAATAATGGTGGTTGTTATTGTGTAAACCAGTGTTAATTTTCTCATTTGTGTAGAAATATTTTAAATTTCCTACACCTATATAACAAGACAGACAAGTTCCCTATTTTCCTGGGATTTATAGTCTAGTGGGGCAAGATAGACAATTTAAAAATTAGATTTTGAGGTCATTTTTTTTTCTGGATCAAAATCAGGGAGTTTCCTGGTGGCTTAGCAGTTAAGGGTTTGGCATTGTTAGTGCTATGGCTCAAGTTCAGTCCCTGGCCTAGGAGCTTCCGCATGCTGCAAGTATGGCAAAAACAAAACCAAAAAACCCCCCACACTATATCATACTATCCTCTCATTGCTTTTCTCTGCCACTAAGATGTGAAAGTTCCTTGGAAGTGAATTTATTATTGTACTTTAGTTTTTGAGCTTGCACATTTCTATTGCTGGGATCACATGGCTTGAGACAAGATCTAAAATTGGAAAGATAACATATTACAACAAATAAGAAAAGATTTGATTTTTGAGCCAGGATGTTTGCAGGAAAGGTAGGCATGGGGCATCAAGATCACCTTCAACTTTGCTTTTCTCTAAATTCTGAAATTTCGCCCTGAGATTTGTGTCATGTGGGTTCAGGGCAGAATTGTAACCTGTCACGTCAGACTTCTCTGCACCATCCTGTTTGGGGGAAAAGAGTTTACATCTAAATCCAAGTAAAAGCTAAAAGTGAGATTGATTCTGTATTTTATTCCGTTCATATGCATGTGCTGTATAATCCTATGGTTATAAAAAATGAAATTAGTTATTTTAAAAGAATTATTATGTATCAAGAAGAGCAGGCATCTTCTAGAAAATATTCGAGACTTAAAAAGTAGTCCAGGGAGAAAGAGGAGGCAGGATGTGGTGTGATTACAGAATCAGTGCTTGTAAATGAGATCTTTCGGTTCTCCATGAGAGGGCAGCAACTCCTCAGTTATTGGAGAAATCCTGCTCAATGTTAAGACACTCCAATTTTTTGAGAATTTTTACAGGCTGTGGTTTGGGGGTTTTGTTTATGTTTTGTTTTGTTTTGCCTGCCATCTTCCTCTTCCCCCTCTCCTTTCTCTTTCTATCTCTCTGTCACCATCTCTTTTTCTGTTTTTTGGCAAAATTCAGCCACAGTTCACCTTTTTTTTAGAGCCAAGCATTTCTGTGCTGAAACGGCCCCTATGTACACTGAAGTCAACAAACAGACCTCACAACAGTCCTCTAGGGCCAAATTATAGTTCAGCACCCACAGAAGTTGATTTGGCTGGAGGTGGAGAAGATGGAAGCAAAACTGACTTCACATTTTGGAGGAGGATTGCTTCCTTCCTTCCTGTTAGGTTTTTATCTTTTGAAAGATGCTTTTATTTTTTTAAAGAGAAGTGGTTTTTTTGTGGGGCGGGGGAGTCGAATACAGGCATTACAGATAAAGTGAGGATGCCACAAAAAGTCTGTGAGGCGGAGTGAAGGCTTTAAAATTATTTATTTTTATATTTTTGCTTATAAAATCATTTTAGCGCTTAGAGATGAGATTATCTTAGAGTTCTTTTTGTGAGGAGAGAGAGAACTGTTTCTGGAAACACTCAGTTAAAATAAAGAATTTTAAATTGCACTTCATTTTTCCACCAAACTTTTAAAACTAAATCGTTCAATGATTTTGACTCCAGTATATTGAATACATTTAATTCCAATAGGCTTTTTTTTCTCCAAATGTTTCAAATTATAAGACAATTCTGTCATTGTATTCTTCATCAGAATCTGGCACTACAGCTCTTTCTCTGCTTACTTTGCTTAAATGGCACTATTTCTGGACTGAATAATGGCAGACATGCTTGATATAAATATGTTTATAAGGTTAGTCATTTTTAGAAGTTTCAGAAGTCTTTTTTCATCTAATTTCTGATCACACTTGCCACTTTAAAAGTATTGGTTTTATTGACAATGTTTCTATTAAATTTTTGCCTCTGTGTTGGTTAATTCCTGACTCTTAATTTCTAACTCTACCTAAATAGACTTTATTTTTTATAGCAGTTTTAGGTTCACAGCAAAACTGAACCAAAAGCAGAGTTCCCATATACTCCCTGCTCTGAGTATACACAGCCTCCCCCACCATCAACATCGCTCAGTAGCTGTTTTTTCAGCTCTTTTTAAAAGTTACTGATTTGTAGTGTAATTTCATTGTCATCTGAATGCATGAATCATTTCTATTCTTTCGAATTTTTCATGGTGTGCTTTATAGCCCAGAAAGTGTTCTGTCTTAGTGAATATTCCGTGTGAACTTGAGAAGAATGTGTATTCTACTGGTGTTGGGTAAAGTCATCTATAAATGCCAATTACATGCAGTTGATGGATGATTTTATTGAGTTCAACTATGACTTACTGTTTTTCGGCCTGCTGGATCTGTTTATGATATAGGGATGTTGAAATCTCCAACAATAATAGTGGCTTCATCTATGTCTCCTTGCAAAAGTATCAGTTTTTGCCTTATGCAATTTGATGCTGTGTTGTTAGCTGTGTTCATAGTAAGGATTGCTATGTCGTCTTAAAGAATAGACTCCTTTATCCAGTGCCCCTATTTATCCATGAGAACTTTCCTTGCTCTGAAGTTGATTCTGTCTGAAATTAATATAGCTACTCCTGCTTTCTTTTGATAAGTTTTAGCGTGGTGTAGTTCTCTCCATCACTTTACCTTTAATCTATGTGCGTCATTGTATTTATAAAAAGGGTTATTTTTTGTCAACATATAGTTGGGTCTTATTTTTCATCCATTGGCAATCTGTGTATTAATTGGTACGTTTAAACCCTTGACATTTATAGTGATTATGGATGTAGTTTTATTAACATCTACTATATTTGTTACTGTTTTTTGTTTGTTGCCCTCGTTTTTATTTTTGTCTTCCAAACTTTTTTTTTTTTTTTTTGGCCTTTTGTGGGTTTAATCAGCTATTTTAGGTGATTTCATTTTCTCTCTTTTCTTAGCATAGCATGTATACTTATTTTTTTTTCTAGTGGTTACAATACATTTATAACTAATTTAAGTCCAGTTTTGCATAACATACCACTTTGTAGGTAGTACAAGTGCCTTATAATAACAAAATATTCCAAAATTTTTCCTCTCACCCACTAGATCATTGCTGTGATTCACTTCTTTATACAGAAGCCTCCATAAACATACTCGAAAGCATACATGATCAAATATGTTGTCGCTCTCAATATTTTGAACAAACCATTATCTGTTAGAACAAATAAGAATAAGAAAAATAAAAGCTTTTACTTAACCTTCCCTTATTCACTCTCCAATATTCATCCTTTATGAAGATATGAGTTTCTGACCTCTATCATCTTCCCTCTCTCTGAAGAACTTCTTTTAACATTTCTTAAGAGGAAAGTCTACGGGCAAATTCTCTCAATTTTTGTTTATCCCAGAAAGTCTGTTTCTTCCCCACTTTTGAAGGATCATTTTGCCGGATACAGAATTTTGGGTTGTTAGCTTTTTTTTCTCTCTCGTCACTTAAAATATTTCACTTCACCCTCTTCTTTGCATGGTTTCTGAGGAAAAATTTGATAGAATTCTTTGTTTATAGGTAAGGTTTTTTCCTGAAGACTTTTTTCAAGGTTTTTTTCTTTATCTTTGATTTTCTACTCTTTGAAAGTGATAGAACTAGCTGTAGGGTTTTGTTTTGGTTTTGGTTTTGGTTTTTTGTTGGAAGGGGTGTTTATCTTTTGCATTTGTTCTGCTTGGTGTTCCTAGTTTCCTGATCTGTGATTTGGTGTCAGACTTTAATTTGGAAAAAATTCTCAGTCATTATTGTTTCAAATATTTCTTCTGTACATTTTCTGTCTCCTCCTTCTAGTATTTCTGTTTATATATACGTGTGTGTGTGTGTGTGTATAGAGAGAACAGATATGTTATATCTTTTGTATTTGTTCCAAGGTTTTGGATATTTTGTTCCCTTTTTTAAAAATTCTGTTCCTCTTTGCTTTTGGAAGTTTCTAAGGGAAAATCCTCAAGCTCAGTGATTCTTTCAGCCATGTCCAGTCTACCAGTGAACACATCAAAGGCATTATTCCTTTATGTTACAGTGTATTTGATCTCTACCTTTTTTTTTTTGGTTATTGTTTTGATTTTTATTTGATTAATTACAAAGGAAGTTGAGCATTTTTTTCTAATTTTTTTCATTGTGACAAAATACACATAACATTTACCATCATAGCCATTTTAAGTGTGCAGCTCAGTGGCATTAAATGCCATCCTAGTGTTGTACAACTCTCATCAGTGTCCATCTCAACTTTTTTCATCTTGTAAAACTGAAATTCTTACCCACTAAATAGTAACTCCTCATTCCTTCCCCGCCCACCCCAGTTTTCCAGTCAATAAATATGGGATGTGTTTCCATTTATTTATGTCTTATTTAGTTTCTTTTAGCACTGTTTTGCAGTTTTCATCATACAAGATTTTCCTGTCTTGGTTAACTTAATTTCTAGGTATTGTATTCTTTTTGATGCTATTGTAAATGGAATTGTTTTTATAATTTCCTTTTCTGATTATTTGCTGCTAGTGTATAGAACTGCAACTGATTGTTGTGTGTTGACTTTATGTCCCACTGCTTGCTGAATTCATTCTAACAGTGTGTGTGTGTGCGTGTGTGGGCGGGCGGGGGGGATCTTTTGGGTTTTATACATAGAAGGTCATACCGTATACAAATAGAGACAGTTTCACTTCTTTTCCAATTTAGATAACTTATTTATTTTTTGCCTAATTTCTCTGGCTAGAACTTACAGCACTGTATAGAATAGACGTGGTGAAGATGGGCATTCTTGCCTTGTTCCTGATCTCAGAGGAGAAGGTTTCAGTATTTCCCCATTGAGTGTGATGTTCACTGTGGGTATTTCACATACGGCTTTTATTATGTTGAGACAGTTTCCTTCTATTCCTACTTTGTTGACTGTTGTTTTATTTTTTATTATGAAAAGATGTTGAATTTTGTCAGATACGTTTTCCGCATCAGTTGAGATAATTACGTCGGTTTTGTCGTTCATTCTGTTAATGTGCTGTATTATAATGATCAACGTCTGTATGTTGAGCCATCCTAATATCCCTCTCTCTGGGATATAAGGCATTTTCCTTATTTGTAGCTTTGAAACAAAACATGATTTGTGTCCTTTTTTTTTTTTTTAAAAAAAAAAAAGGTTTGACTCTTTTTTTTTTGGTCTTTTTATGGCCCCACCTGTGGCATTTGAAGTTCCCAGGCTAGGGGTCAAATCAGAGCTGCAGCTGCTGGCCTACACTACAGCCACAGCCAAGCCTTGTCTGCTACCTACACCATAGCTCACAGCAAAGCCAGATCCTTAACCCACTGAGCAAGGCCAGGGATCAAACCTGTGTTCTCATGGATACTAGTTGGGTTCATTACTGCTGAGCCATGAGGGGAACTCCCAAAACATGTTTTCTGCTTTAATTATATATTGGCTGGCATTAATAGTGCCAAATGTTAGCATTTACCTGTTTTATCTGTTTCTATTTCATTATTTTCCATTTTTATTTCATTTTGATTTATGTGTGTTTTCTGTAGACAGCATACAGTTAAATTTCATTTCTGTTTCTGTTTTGGGTCAGTGCAAGAATCTCTGTCTTCCCCTCTCCTCCACTGGATTTAACTCATTTATTTTTACTGCAATAACTGAAATATTTAGTACTATCTTACCTTGGTGCATATTTCCCATTTATTTTACTTTCTTTTTAACCTATTAAATGCTCTTTTTCTTTTCCTGTTTTCTTTCATCTTTCTCCCCATCATTTCATCCCTTCTATCCTTCTTTTTTTTTTTTTTTTTTGTCTTTCTGCTATTTCTTGGGCCACTCCCGCGGCATATGGAGGTTCCCAGGCTAGGGGTCGAATCAGAGCTGTAGCCACCGGCCTACGCCAGAGCCACGCGGGATCTGAGCCTCGTCTGTAGCCTACACCACAGCTCATGGCAACGCCGGATCCTTAACCCACTGAGCAAGGGCAGGGACCGAACCCGCAACCTCATGGTTCCTAGTCGGATTCGTTAACCACTGCGCCACGACAGGAACTCCCCTTCTATCCTTCTATGCTTCGTTTTTTCTAATATTTTTGTGCTTTTAAAGTTATCTTGTTTTTATTCTCCAAATTAGTAACCTTAGTTTTTTGGTAAGTGACAGTCAATCTTTTTTTTTTTTTTTTTACCTGCCTCTCTCAGAAACTTAACAGTCAACGATTTGTGCTTCAATCCATTGAATTGTCTTTCTGATTGATGTGGAATCACTGTTGCAGATTTTTATTTTAAAACCATGATTCTGCTACTTTTGGAGTAATGGTTTCTTAAATAGCATTATTTAAAGTCATACTTCAAAGCCATATAAATAAAAAATGTCTTGATTTTACTGGTTTCATTACTTTCCATTATTTCTTGAATTCCATGATGGCTTTCTCTCAACTTTATTTTGTTGTTTAGTGAAGGACATTGTCTAGTAATTCATTAGGAATGGATTCTATGAGAAGTAAACTTACAGAATCTTCGTAATTTGGAAGTATCTTTTTTTCTGTCTTCAAAATTATATGACGGTTTGGTTTGACATTTAAATCCTAAGTTTAAAGTTATTTTGCTAGAGATCATATATTGCTTTGTGGATCTCTTGCAGATGTGTACTCATATGTTAGTCTACTTAAATTTTTTGTAGGTAAGCTGTTTTGCATTTTGCCTTCCCTCCCTCTCTCCCCTCTCCATTTCTTCCTTCTTTCATTTCTCCTTTCTCTTTCCCTCCTTCTTTATTCCTTCCTTCTTCTCTCTTCCTTTATTTCTTCTTTGACACCTAAATACTTTATCCTTATCAATACTTCAATTAGATGTATCTGGTATACCTTTTCTCCCATAAGTCCTGCTAGACTTTCAGTGAACTCTTATATCTATTTTCTTTGCTTCTTAACTTTTTCTCATAATTCATTATTATTTATTTTTTAGTCTATTCCAGAAGAATCCCTCGCCTTGCATCTTTAGGTTACCAATTTAATCTTCATGTATTTCTGTTATGTCATTCAGCTCATGTACTGAGGTTTGTTTGTGGAGTTGGAGGGGTGACAGTTTTTATCTTTTCCACTTGATCACTTTTTGATATTGTTGTTTCTTGTGATAACCTCTCATCTCTCAGTGGATACTAATGATGGTTTTCCTCTGGTCTCCTTTGCAAGTTCCATTTCCTCAAGTGTTAGTTCTTTTTCATATTGTTGCTCTTCTCAGGTATCTGTGGTTCTTGGAAATATACTTATGAGGAGAGATTTTTATTTCAGTGCTATTGGGTGAAAGTTATTTCTTCAGCAAGTTGAGAATTCTTGTTTTCCCAGAAGTGAATATAGATTCCCAAGGTTGAGCAAGAAAGACAAGGTGGTTGTGCACACAAGGGGTTATTTCTCACTGTCAGGGGCTGCCTTGTTTTGTGGGTGTAAGTCTCCCATCTTTCTTATCAGCTAAAATATTAGTGGGATATGACCCCACTTCTGTGGCCTCAGGGCTTTTAGCTCGGAGAGTCTTTCACATTAGAACTTGTAATTCATTGAGGGAATGATGTACTCTCAGCAAATTAAAACACACGCTTTCCTCATGGCCACCTACTCAGTTATCACAAAACATGAGCTTTGAAGACTGGGGAGGCCATCAAGATTTGAAGGAATGGAGTTCCCATTGTGGTTCAGCCGTAATGAAACCGACTAGGATCCATGAGGACATGGGTTCGATCCCTGGCCTCACTTAGTGGTGAGCAGTGATGTAGGTCACAGATGCAGCTCAGATCTGGCATTACTGTGGCTGTGGTGTAGACAGGCAGCTGCAGCTCTGATTGGACCCCTAGCCTGGGAATTTCTATATGCCATGGGTGTGGCCCTAAAAAGACCCCCCCCCAAAAAAAAAGATTTGAATGAATGCACTTACAAATCAGCAACTTTCACTAGGGCAGCGGGATGTCTTAGTTTCTTACTGTTGTCCTAACAAATTGTCACAAATTGAGTGCCTTAAGACTCTTTCTTGTTTATGATCTTATACTACTAGAGAGCAGAAGTCCTAAAGTCTGTATCTACACAGCTGTGGTCCTTCTGGAGCCTGTAGGAAGAAGCTATTCCTTGCTTTTTTTCTGGCTTCAAGAACCTGCCTGCATTCCTTGCTTCAGGGCCCCTCCTCCACTTCCCAAGCCAGTGTCTTGGGTCTGTCAGTCTCCTTTTCTCTGAATCCCTCGCCAACCTCCTTTTCTTTCATCATGTTTCCTGCAGTGAGTCTGATCCTTCTGCTCCTCTTTCTTTGGGCCACTCAGTGAGTAGGATGATCTCCCCGCCCCAAGATCCCTCACTAAGTCAGTTCTGCAAAGTCCCCTTGGTCATGGAAGGGACCTCAGTTATTGGTTCTGAGAGTCAGGGGACTATAATTCTGCCTCCTTTGGGAGATTTGAGTCTGTCTGGACTGGTGACTCATGGTGGGGTGGTCCCTGGAGCAGCCAAGGGGGCAGCATCTCCAGTTTGGCTGGATCCTCTGATTGTCCCCACTCTTTCCCTATTGGTTTCCCCACTTTGTCCCGCCCATCAGCCCTCCCGCCGTGCAGAGCCCTCCTTTCCTCTCCTCTTCCTGCTCCCATCGCTAATATCTCAATGTCTTCCTGCAAGGATACAGAAGCCATACTGCCCAATTAACACAATTCAAAGGATAAAAGTCAACGTTTACACAAAGTATTGTCAGAAAGAATATAGAGAGTAGGTAAGGTTCTTTATGGATGTGGTAAAGGCCTGTAAAAATCCAATTTATGTACCAGAAATGACTACATATGTTATACAATTGAAATACCTCTACCGAACCTGGCATTTCATCGAGGGTCGTCTCTTTAGATTATGATGTGAAATGCATTTCTGAGGTCTCTGATGAGAACCACATGGCAGGGCTTTGCTGCTTAACTGGAGGCTGGGGAAGGCTGGCAGAACACCTCCTGGGTAGTTTTCATGGTTGATGGATAGTCTGGTTTCCTGAGTATGGAACAGATGCATCCTTCTGAAACAGTGAAATCTGATGATAGAGGCCGTATTTACTATATTTAACCTGAGCCGTTGATAGAATTAAACACTTAATTAGCTGAAGAGGCCATCCTTTCTTACATTGGAAACAGTGTTTTCCTGTGTGATTGTTGATCTGGCCAATTCTTCCCACCACACTGAGCTCCCAGGAAAGGGAGCAAGCCAAAGATAGATAAAGGACGGCGCAGTAGGAAGTGGCGTCAAACCCTGGCAAACACTGTTCTCACACCTTTTGGATGGAAGTCAGTGAAATTTTACCTTTGTAATACTAAGAAGACAGGGTACCTGACCCCCCCCCCAAAAAAACCAACAAAAAACCCTACCTATAGAGAATAAAAGATAAGAATTACATCAACTTCTCAAAAAAAAAAGCTATGCAAGCAAGAAGAGAGTGGAGTGAAATATTTAAAGTATCGAGAGATAAAAGAATCAACCCAAAATTCTGTACCCTCTGGAATTACCCTTCAAAAGGGAGGTAGAAAGAAACACTCTCAAAGAAAAACTGAGGAAATTTGTTGCCGTTTGATCAGCCTTTCAAGAAATGTTTAAAGTTTTTTTGCAAGAAGGAAAATATGTGGGTCATTGAACCAGTGATAAAGAGTGGGTATGTGTGTGCGTGTATATAACTTACATAAAGGAAGAACATCAGAGAAAAGATTCGTGAAGGTAAAACAAAATTTGTATTTTTCATATTCTTAATTGATTTAATAGATAATAGTTATTTCAAAATAATAATGGCAGAGTTCCTGTTATGGCTCAGTGATAATGAACCCAATTAGTGTCCATGAGGTGGCAAGTTCCATCTCTGGCATCGCTCCCTGGTTTAAAGATCTGGCATTGCCATGAGCTGTGGTGTAGGTCACAGACACAGCTTGGATCCAGTGTTGCTATGGCTGTGGAGTAGGCTGGCAGCTACAGCTCTGATTCGACCCCTAGCCTGGGAACTTCCATATGCTGCAGGCATGGCCATAAAAAAAATAATAATAATGGCAACAGTATATTTGATTATATATGCTTATGTGCGTGTATATACATCTGTGCTTATATGTAAGTAAAATGAATGGCAGCAATGATGTAAAGGATGAGAGGTAGGAGTAAGAATTATTTTGTTGTCATAATTTACCTGTAAAGCATTATAGTGTTATTTGAAAGTAAACATGGATTAATTATAAATATCCATTGCAAACTCTAGAGCAACTCCTAAAAAAAGTTAAAAAAAAAGTATAAAAATTTTAAAAAGAAAAGACAGTGTATGAGAAACAATTTATTAAACATGATTTCACATAAGCTCCTGGAAGAAAAAATTTTTTCTTTTATAATTTTTTTTTGTCTTTTTTGCTTTTTAAGGCTGCACCAATGGCATATGGAGGTTCCCAGGCTAGGGGTCGAATCAGAGCTACAGCTGCCATCCTACGCCAGAGCCACAGCAACACCAGATCGGAGCCGAGTCTGCGACGTACACCACAGCTTATGGCAACCCAGATCCTTAACCCACTGAGCAATGCCAGGGATTGGACCCACAACTTCATGGTTCCTAGTCGGATTCGTTTCCACTGTGTCACGACAGGAACTCCTAAGATATTTTTCTTAATTACAAAACACTTCAGACAGAAAATCAAGGGCAAAGCATCCAGATTTAACAAATGGTAGTATTCACCTTGTTGACTTCAGATATTTTTTTAAAATATTAAAAAAATAGATATCACTAAAACCCCTTTTCTGTCTTTCCTGATACCCTCCTTCTCTGTAGAACTGGCCATTCTCCTCAAGTTTGGTTGGTAGGAAGTCTCTGTGTGGTCATAAAATAGGCATTTTTGTTTACTGTACTGGGAAATCTGTATAAATGATATCATACTGCACCTGTCATATTTCACCTTGATTTTGTCCCTCAACATTGCTCTTGAGGTTTTTTCATGAGGAAACACGTAGCTCCCGTCCTTCATTAAATGACATCATTCTGTCCAACTGTATCAATGGGTCTCATTTATTTACCTATTCTCTTATCGATAGGTATCAAAATTGTTTCCAATATCCTGTTATTTACAAGAAAAAATTTTTTTAAGTTGCCCCAACCCCCCCCCCCCAGTTTTTTCTTTTCTTGTTTTTGTGTACATTTGCATGTATGTGTTTGCTTTTTACTTTACTCATTTCTGCTAAGGTTTTTGCCTTCTACTTTTCTTTTTAGGTGTTCTCTATATATCTTTTCCTAGTCCTCTGTAGAGAGAAGATGCCAGTCCACAGTACTGCCTGGGTGTCCTACAGTTCAGTTCCATCTGGCTCTGTCTACCTGGAGACAGCATCAGACCCTATAGGTTAAGAGCCAGAAGGCTGCCTCCCCATCTCACCCCAATAGTTCAGATGCCCATCTTAAGCCCAGGTTACTGTCTGTGCTTCTGACCAACTGGCTTCAAATCAGAGGAATAAAACATAGGAAATCAGTGATATTAAAGATTTAACATGTGTAGGAGTTCCTCTTGTGGCTCAGTGATAACAAACCCAACTAGTATTCATGAGGATGTAGGTTCGATCCCTGGCCTAGCTCTGTGGCCTTGGTCAGCCAGTATTCTTGCATGTAATACAATTATTGATGTAGTTATATGCATATCTACCATTTTGTGATTTATTTTCTACTAATAACACTTTTTTTTGTCTTTTTTTTTTGCTTTTTCTTGGGCCGCTCCCGCAGCATATGGAGGTTCCCAGGCTAGGGGTCGAATCGGAGCTGTAGCCACTGGCCTACGCCAGAGCCACAGCAACGCAGGATCCGAGCCGCGTCTGCAACCTACACCACAGCTCACGGCAACACCGGATCGTCAACCCACTGAGCAAGGGCAGGGACCGAACCCGCAACCTCATGGTTCCTAGTCGGATTCGTTAACCACTGCGCCACGACGGGAACTCCCTTTTTTTTTTGGTTTGTGGTTTTTGTTGTTGTTGTATTTCTGTTTCCCCTTTCCACCTCTGGAGTCTGAGAGAGCTCAGTTTCAAAATGCTTCCTGAGGAATAGGACCACGGATTATATTACTGTAGTGCCATCTCTTGAGCATTTCATTTTAAACATACAGGTATGACTGTTTGAACTTCCCAGGAGGGCCCAGTTTTAGCATGTAATGACTAGTTTCTTTTTTCTACTTCCTTTTCTTCATTTATGTTACGTGGATACCAGAGTCACCTTATTGGCATCATCTCTCTTTTTTTTGCTTTTTTTTTTTTTTTTTTTTTTTTAGGGCCACACCCATGAGATACGGAGGTTCTCAGACCAGGGGTCAAATTGGAGCTGTAGCCACCAGCTTCCACCGCAGCAACAGCAATGTGGGATCCAAGCTGGGTCTTCGACCTACATCACAACTCATGGCAACTCGCATCATATCTTTTATTTTATTTTATTTTATTTTATTTATTTATTTATTTATTTATTTATTTCCTGCTGTACAGCATGGGTTTCAAGTTATCCTTACATGTATACATTTTTCCCCCACCCTTTGTTCTGTTGCAATATGAGTATCTAGACATAGTTCTCAATGCTACTCAGCAGGATCTCCTTGTAAATCTATTCTAAGTTGTATCTGATAACTCCAAGCTCCCGATCCTTCCCACTCCCTCCCTCTCCCATCGGGCAGCCACAGTCTATTCTCCAAGTCCATGATTTTCTTTTCTGTGGAGATGTTCATTTGTGCTGGATATTAGATTCCAGTTATAAGTGATATCATATGGTATTTGTCTTTGTCTTTCTGGCTCATTTCACTCAGTATGAGAGTCTCTAGTCCATCCATGTTGCTGCAAATGGCATTATGTCATTCTTTTTTATGGCTGAGTAGTATTCCATTGTGTATATATACTGCATCTTCCTAATCCAATCATCTGTTGATGGACATTTGGGTTGTTTACAACAGCATCATATCTTGATACAATGGTTTATTTCTTCCACTGCTGCTGCTGTTTTATCCTCATCATCATCAAAAAGGGACTAGTTCCAGGATGCCCTTTTTTTTTTTTTTTCCCCAGGATGCCTCTTGAGTCTGTACAGTTTGAAAGTTTTTGCTCTGAGTGATGTGTGGAGTCCTTTTTTTTTTTTTTTTTCTTTTTAGTATCGAACCTGCAGCATATGGAAGTTCCCAAGCTAGGTGGTGAATTAGAGCTGCTGCTGCTGGCCTACACCACAGCCACAGCAATGTGGGATTCAAGCTACATCTGCGACCTATGCCACAGCCTGCTGCAACTCAGGATCCTTAACCACTGAGCAAGGCTAGGGATCGAACCCGAATCCTCATAGACCCTGTCGAGTTCTTAGTCCGCTAAGCCACAACAAGAACTCCAGGTATGGGGTCTTATAATCAAAATTCATCTCTATAGAAATGATAAAGCTCTATGTTGGCTCCCTCAGAACTCTTGCTATGGTCATAAAGTGGGCTTTGCTCCAGTCTCTCAAAAAGCAGAAAAGTGGAAAAAAACACAATTCTCTTGGGTTCATGTAGCTCTTATATGGCTCAGGTCTTTCTAAATTTCAAGACGAAGTAAATATCCTAGCAGTATTTACTTGCTTTTGTTTTTTGAAACTTTTCTCCTGAGATTCACTGATCTTCCTCCAGTTTTGTCAACTTCTAATTCTACATGATTTACTAAGATGTAATTTTTTTGAACATCTACTCCTAAAAGAGAATTATTACGTGAGCGCAAAGTTTAAAAGATCAAAGTAAGAAGGCAAACTTTTCAGAATAACTGCCGTCATGTTTTCCAGCTCTGTATCCCGGAAACATAAGATAGTCATATAAGAAACACAAGTAAGCAATTTTCCCTGGAAACCAATAACAACAACAACAACAAAAATCCCTTAAAAAGCAAAAAATTAAATTGATTATAATTAAGGAAATATTTAAACAAATCCTACTATTAATCTAAATGCTGATGTTTTATCCTATTTATAATAGTTTGAGATTGAAACTCATGAAGAATGCCTCAGAGTAAAATAAAACTTATTAATTGTATCATTTTTTGCCTATATTCTTCTGAGCAGAGGTGCATTTTGTTTGGCTCCTATAATTGTCATTACTAATAGTAGAAGGAACAAAAGCGGCTCTATTTAAACAGATAATTGCAACTTAGCCAATGTCATCCTAGAATATTTTATAAGCTCAGGTATTTATTGTAAGATTTAAATGATTGGAAAATACTAGGATAAAATTAAATGACATTCGTTTTAAAGTAAATTTAAGTGAAATTTATTTTTAAATTACATAAGCAACAGAGAGTCATTTTAGGAGAATTAGAAAATTTAGCTAAGAGATATGAACATATCCTTACATATTACTGATTCCCATTCTTTTTGTTTGTTTGTTTTTGTCTTTTTGTCTTTCCAGGGCCACACCCACGGCATATGGAGGTTTCCAGGCTAGGGGTCCAATTGGAGCTGTAGCCACCAGCCTACGCCACAGCCACAGCAATGCCAGATCCGAGGCACATCTGCGGCCTACACCACAGCTCAGGGAAACACTGGATCCTTAATCCACTGAGCAAGGCCAGGGACCAAACCTGCAACCTCATGGTTACTAGTTGGGTTTGTTAACCACTGAGCTACAATGGGAACTCCGATTCCCGTTCTTGACCCCAAAAGCACTCTCAATAAAACACTAAAGAAACAGTATTTTCATGGTTAAAGAAGAAAGTCTTGAATTTAGGAAATGCCAGTCACCTTTACAAACATGGAATTCCTGCTGCATATATTATAGTATAGACCAAGTGAAGGAGGATATGGCGAGCCGCCTGTCTCTACCTTTTCTGAGAAAGCAGTACGGTGTTTCTAGGGGTAGAAAAATGATGTTCTGGATGGAAGTGGTGGGGCGGGGGGAGTGACCGTGCCATAAAGGCCAGGTCCGAGGCACCGGTGGATCACTGGAGGGGCTGGCGCATGGTGGTTCCATCTTGCTGCTGCAGATCCTGGAGAAGCTGGAATCTGTAATTGGAAGTTGGAAGGTGAAGCAAGTGGCCCTTCCCTAGTACTTTCGTCTAGTGTCTTCTTTAAAGGGCCTGGTGCCTGACTACGTGGATCAGGGGTCTTCAGTCTTCAGGGGCTGAATTGCCAAGGTTAAAAAAACAAAACAAAACAGAACAAAGGAGGGAGTTCCCACTGTGGCTCAGCAGGTTAAGAACCCAACTAGTATCCATGAGGATGTGGGTTCGATCCCTGGCCTTGCTCAGTGGGTTAAGGATCCTGTATTGTTGTATGTTGCAGATGCAGCTTGGATTTGGCATTGCTGTGTCTGTGGTGTAGATGAGAAGCTGCAGCTCCTAGCAGACCCCTAGCCTGGGAACTTCCATATGTTGTGGGTGCAGCCCTTAAAAACATAAGCACGCAAACAAACAAAAAAACTAGAACAAAAGAGAAGCTGGGTCAAACATACTTGGGCTTATTTCCACAGCTTTGGAACAGCACTTGTAAAGGGGAAGAGTAACCATGCCCACCCTCATCACACAGAAAGCTGTTGCTCACTAGGGTTCGTTTTTTCATTAAAGTTCTTAGTGGGACTTCCCACTGTGGCTCAGCGGAAACGAACCAGACTAGGATCCATGAGGGTTTGGGTTCGATCTCTGGCCTTGCTCAGTGGGTTAAGGATCCAGTGTTGCTGTGAACTGTGGTGTTGGTCACAGACTTGGCTCAGATCTGGCTTTGCTGTGGCTGTGATGTAGGCTGGCAGCTGCAGCTCTATTTGACCCCTAGTGTGGGTACTTCCATATGCCGAAAGTGCAGCTCTAAAAAGCAAAAACAGCCAACCAAACAATAAGACTGGTAAACACTGATGCAGAAACACATTGAAATCATAGCCCGTCTCCTCGGTAGGCCATTATACTCCTCTAAGATGCTCTACTGCCACCAGGAATGTGGTTTCCAGAAAACCAAGCCAGTGAAACAAACAGAAACATAAAAACAGAAATGAAGTTGCCAGAGGCAAAGTTTCTCTGCTGCTTGGCCCATGCAAACTCATTCCTTCCATACATGTCCAGGAATGGTGGCCTATGGATAGCAACTTAAATCTACATACTTCTGCTTGTTTTTTTTAACATAAATATTTTATTTTTGAACATGTAACATATATATATACATATTTTAAAAATTCACAAAGTACAAAGATCATGTTAGTAATCAGAAATAATCCCTTTCCCTATTATTTATTTATAGTTTTTTCCTTTTTTATTACTCAATGAATTTATTACATTTATAGTTGTACAATGATCATCACAATCCAGTTCTCTAGTACTTCCATCCCACACCCCCAGCGCATCCCCCCACCCCCCACCCTCTCTCCTTTGGAAACCATAAGTTTTTCAAATTCTGTGAGTCAGTATCTGTTCTGCACAGAAGTTCATTCGGTCCTTTTTTCAGATTCCACATGTGATAGCACTTGATGTTGGTGTCTCATTGTATGGCTGACTTCACTTAGCATGATGATTTCTAGGTCTATCCATGTTGCTAAAAGTGCTGTTAATTTTGTTCCTTTTAATGGCCGAGTAGTATTCCATTGTGTATATGTACCACATCTTCTTGATCCACTCCTCTGTCGATGGACATTTAGGTTGTTTCCATGTCTTGGCTGTTGCAAATAGTGCTGCAATGAACATTGGAGTACATATGTCTCTTTGAGTCATGGTTTCTTCTGGATAGATGCCCAGGAGTGGGATTGCTGGACCAAATGGTAGTTCTACTTTTAGTTTTCTGAGGCATCTCCATACTGTTTTCCACAGTGGTTGCACCAATTTACAATCCCACCAACAGTGTCATAGGGTTCCTTTTTCTCCACACCCTCTCCAGCACTTCTTGTTTGTAGCCTTTTTGATGATGGCCATTCTGGCAGGTGTAAGGCGGTACCTCATAGTGGGTTTCATGTGCATTTCTCTAATAATTAGTGACGTTGAACATCTTTTCATGTGTTTTTTGGCCATCCGTTTGTCTTCTTTGGAGAACTGTCTGTTTAGATCTTCTGCCTTTTTTTTGTTGGGGTTGTTTGTTTTTTTTGGTATTGAATGGTAGGAGGTGTTTATAAATTTTGGAGATTCATTTGCAAAGATTTTCTCCCATTCTGTGGGTTGTCTTTTCGTTTATTTTTAAATTACAGATATTAATATATGCTTCTTGTAACAAATGTATAAGAGTGCTCAAAGTAAAAAGGGAAAGCTAAGCTGTATTAGTGCCCTGTTGCTGCTATAAAAAACTACCAAGAACTCGGTGGCCTAAAACAACACAAATTTATTCTTTTATGGCTCTGGTGCCAGGAGTCTGAAATGGACCAGTCACCCCATCTCAAGTTCCCCAGGGATTCTGATTTAATTGCTCTGGGCTGTTGACCTGGGTGGGCGTCAGCACTTTCAAACTTGCAAAGTGATTCTAACATGAAAAAGCCCTTCCCTGAATGTGCTGCTTCGTGACAAACATGGATGATTTACTTACTTTATGACTCCTAGGGATTTCCACCCTGTCTCATACCTGTGTACTCCTGTACACTCTCAGGATGTTAGGTCCATGGTATGGGCTCGTGTGGTTGTTGGAGCCCTTTCCTCACATCATAAGATACCCCTAGGGGAACATGATTTTGTTAGCCAAAATAATGATATATCTGTGAGGTGTAATGATCTCAAAGATAACAAACCAGAGACCCCCAGGAGTATTAGAACCAAACAGACCAAGATATTTAAATAAGCTTAATACATATGTGAAAAGACAGTACAGGCAGTCTGAAACAGAAACACAAAAACATAAAAAGAACTTAATATAAATATCAGGTACAGAAAAGAACTGAAATAAGCAACATAACGGATGGTATTGATAATGGAATGGATACAGCTGAAGAAGGAATTGCTGAGTTAAAACGATTGAAAAACTCTCCCAAAAAATAAACAGCAGATGGCAAAGTAATAGAAAATATAAAAGTTAAGCTATATGAAGAAGAGAAGTGGTAACTTCTACAGATAAATGATTCTTGAAGGAGAGAAATACAACAATGAAGAAAATATGTGAAGGAACAATGTAGAATTTTTCCCAGAATTATAGAAATACGAAAGACCTCAGATTGCAAAGGCCCCTGAAGTTTCAAACGGAGAGAAAAGGGAAGTGTAGACATAGAACAGTGTAATTTAAGAAGACCAAAAACAAATACGATTTTGATGTCTTTCAAAGAAAAACACACAACCTTCAAATAATGTTATTCTTCTTCCCAGTAGGAACAGATGCAGGAAGACAATAATGTCTCAATGCATTGGAGGAGAACACTTTGATTCTAGAGTTTTGTATCCTGTAAAATTTCCATTCACAGGAATGTGAATGTGTGTCAGAACTTAATGAAACAATCTCAGCCATACAAGATTTCAAAAGAGTCATTAAACAAAGATGCCCAGTTTTCGAGAAAGTCTTCACATATGAAGAAGAACAAATCTAGGAGATGCTACAAAGAGATATGAAAAGTTGATCACATAACTGGGAAAATAACACAATCTAATAAAACAGAATAAAAGTAAAAAGATAAGCAAAATTGGAGAAGTTTTATATGTAACAACCCAGGATTTAAATCTTAATTATCACAAGATCAAGATGACAGCGTGTGAAGGGAGAGAAAGGAACATGAAAATGGGCTTAACGTTCTAATCTTGGAAGGAGGGTGTGGGTTGCATTTGTCCCCAGAAATATAATTCTAGTTCTAAACACCAGTCCCTGGGAATGTGACCTTATGTGGAAATAGGGTTTTTATAGATGTGTTCACGTTAGGGTGAGAGCCATGCTAAATTAGGATGGGCCCTTAAAACATTGATTGGTGGTGCCCTTATGAAGAAGGAAGTATTTGGATGTAGAAACACAGACACACAGGGAGAAAGGCCATGTGAAAATGAGGCACAGATTGGAGTGGTCCAGTAACTCCAGAGCTAGGGGAGAGGCAAGAGAGGTGAGAAGCCGACCCTCCCTCCCAGCCTCCAGAGGGCACCAACCCTGCCAACACAGCTTCAGACTTCCAGCCTCCAGAGATGTGATACAGTGCTTTTCTGTTGTAAGCCATGCAGATGGTGGTACTTTGTTATGGCAGCTCCGCAATGAAATAGGGAGAGATACAGATATCAAGTTTAAAAGGGGGGGGGGGAAATATATAGAAAAGGAAGGAGTTCCTGTTGTGGCTTAGCCAAAATGAGCCTGACTATTTCCATGAGGATGGGGGTTTGATCCCTGGCCTCACTCAGTGGGTTAAAGATCTGGCATTGCCATGAGCTGTGGTGTAGGTTGCAGATGCAGCTTGGATCCTGAATTGCTGTGGCTGTGGCATAGGCTGGCAGCTGTAGCTCTGATTCAACTCCTAGCTTGAGAACCTCCATATGCCATGGGCGCGGCCCTAAGAAAACTGTATGTATATGTGTGTGTATGTATGTATATTAGAAGGGAAACTGAATGTAAAAAAGGAAGATGATACAGTTGATATAAATAAACTTGCCAATGAAAAAGGACAGATTGATAGAATGGATTTTTTAAAAACCCAGCTACATGCTGATTTATAAAACAGACTTAAACACATAAGGCTATAGAGAGTTGGAAAGTAAAAGGATGGAAAATATATGTTAGGTAAATTCTAATTAAAAGAAAGCTGGTGTCACTGTGTTAATATAAAAATATACAAGGCCTTAAAACAAGAAGCATCATTAGGGATATAGAAGTTTACTGTACAATAGTAAATGGTCAGTTCCTAAGAAGATATAAAAATTCTACACATGTATACAGCTGGTGAATTAATTCAAATACTCAAAAATTGATAAAACTGGAGTTCCCGTGGTGCAGTGGTTAACGAATCCGACTAGGAACCATGAGGTTGCAGGTTCGGTCCCTGCCCTTGCTCAGTGGGTTAAGGATCCGGCATTGCCGTGAGCTGTGGTGTAGGTTGCAGACGCGGCTCGGATCCTGCATTGCTGTGGCTCCTGCATAGGCCGGGGGCTACAGCTCTGATTAGACCCCTAGCGTGGGAACCTCCATATGCCGCAGGAGCGGCCCAAAGAAATAGCAAAAAGACAAAAAAAAATTGATAAAACTAAGAAGAAATTAACAAATTTAATGTCATGGTAGAGAATTTAGCAAACACCTGTTGTTAATGTAAGAAGAAAAACAATCAGTCGAAAATACAGATTTGAATGACACAATTAAGCTTGACTTGATAGCCACATATAAACATTAGAAAAATTCATAATTTTCTAAGCTGTTTTATAAAACAAATTTTAGCAAATTTCAAAGAATAGGTACAAATTACAATTGTTAGAATTTCTTTTTTTCTTTTTTTTAGGGCTAGTCCTGCAGCATATGGAAGTTCCTGGGCTAGGTAGGGGTTGAATAGGAGCTGCAGCTGCTGGCCCCAGCTACAACCACAACAATGCCACATCTGAGCCCCACGGCAATGCCACATCTGAGCCGCATCTGCAACTTGTGGCAATGCCGGATCCTTAACCCACTGATCAAGGCCAGGGATCGAACACACATCTTCATGGATCCTTGTCAGGCTCTTAACCCGCTGAGTCACAATGAGAACTCCTGTTAGAATTTAATGACAAAAACAAGATACTGAAATTTTCTATTATTTGGAGATTTAAACAGTCTACACTTCTAAAAAGCTCATGGCTTCAATATAAAATTGTGAACAAAATTAGAAAATACTGAAAAATCAGTGACATTCCTTTCAATCATGTGAACATTTGAAAGATGACCCGCATATTGTTGTTCTCTGAACAAAATGAATTAAGCTGGGAACAAAGGAGTTACTAGAAAATCCTAATGTGTTTGCCATTTAAAAATTATGCTTTTGATAATTTTTATGTAATAAAAATAATAACTCATGGATCAAAGAAGAAATCATAAGGAAAATTAGAACATTTTTTTTGGTTTTATTTTTTTGTCTTTTTAGGTCTATACCTGGGGCACATGGAGGTTCCCAAGATAGGGGTCAAATCGGAGCTGTAGCTGCTGGCCTACATCACAGCCTCAGCAACCCCAGATTCGAGCTGTGTTGGTGACTACACCACAGCTCAGAGCAATGCTGGATCCTTAACCCACCGAGTGAGGCCAGGGATCAAACCCTTCGTCTCACATATACTAGTCAGATTCATTTCCGCTGAGCCACGACAGGAACTTCTGAAAATTACAACATGTTCTGAACAATAGCAGAAATAATTCCTATTAAAACATGTGGAATATTATCTTTACTACATTAAAACATATGTTGAGGAAAAATTATAGCCATCAGTGCATACATTTAAAAAGAATAAATGCTGAAAATTCATGAGTCAGGCAAAATGAACCATTAAAACTGACCAAAGAAGAAAGAAGGAAAATAATATTTTACAACAGTAAAAAGAACTACAGCAACATATAGCAATATGAAGCATAATTTAGTAGTGTTCAGTGGAAAAAGAGACTACACTTAGTATGATAATTTTTGTGCATTAATTAATTAATTTAATTAATGGTAAAAAACCCGTAACAAAAAATTTACTATCTCAACCATTTTATTTTTTGAGCATTTTTTTTTTGTCTTTTGTCTTTTTAGGGCTGCACCCGTGGCATATGGAGGTTCCCAGGCCAGGGGTCCAATTGGAGCTATAGCCACCGGCCTACACCACAGCCACAGCAACGCCAGATCCGAGCTGGGTCTGTGACCTACACCACGGCTCACGCCAATGCCGGATCCTTAACCCACTGAGAGAGGCCAGGGATTGAACCCGCAACCTCATCTTAGTCGGATTCGTTTTCGCTATGCCACGGCAGGAACACCTAGACCATGTTTTCTGACCACAATGTATAAAGGCAAAAATCAAAGCTAAAACTTGCAGGAAAGATTTTTGCATCATCTAGTAAGATAAAGAGGTGCATATTCTTCAACCCTGTAATTACACTCTGAGGTTTCTACCCTTGAGTCAATCTGACACGTGGGAACCAGGAGATGCAGTACCGAAATATCACAGAAGCTAGATCTGTCAATTAAAAAAAAAAAACAAAACTATTGGAGATAGTTTGTCAGGAAACAAATGTTTACCTGCAAAAAATAGATTAAAGCTAATTGTGGCCTAATCTTACAATCAGTAGTAAACCTTTATGAACTATACCAGCTTGTGTCCATGTAGATGCAAAAATCAAAACATTATTTTCATGATATTTCATGCAGACCTCGTTTGAAGTTATGTGCCTACTATGGAGTGATTTTGCTTTGTGTTTCATGCACATGTGGTGGGGAAGAAAGAAAAGCAAGAGAACAAACACTAGACCCAGGATTCAGGATTGTAAGAAGGGGGAAGACCAGGGAGGTACTCACAGAGAATTGATAATGTTTCCATCTTTTCACCTGGGTTCTGGCTATAAGGTGTGGTAAGAGGAATTCTAAGATGGCCCTAATGATCTCTGTCCCCTAGTGTAACACCTGTGCTTACGTCACTTAATCTTACAAAAGGGACTTTACAGGAGTAATTAAGCTTGCTAAATCAATTGATTTTGAATTTAATCACAAGGGAGATTGTCTGGGTGGTCTAACTTGATCACTTACACTCTTTAAAAGCAAAGCATTTTTTCCAGCTAGTTGCAAAACGGGAACTACCATATGACCCAGCAATCCCACTCTTGGGCATATATCCGGACAAGACTTTCCTTAAAAAAGACACAGGGAGTTCCCATTGTGGCGTAGTGGCTAAGGAATCCGACTAGGAACCATGAGGTTGCGGGTTTGATCCCTGGCCTTGCTCAGTGGGTTAAGGATCCGGCATTGCCGTGAGCTGTGGTGTAGGTTGCATACGCAGCTTGGATCCTACATTGCCATGGCTGTGGTGTAGGCCGGCAGCTACAACTCCAATTAGAACCCTAGCCTGGGAACCTCCATATGGCATGGAAGCGGCCCTAGAAAAGGCAAAAAGACAAAAAGAAAAAAAAAAAGATACATGCACCCGCATGTTCATTGCAGCTCTATTCACAATAGCCAAGACATGGAGACAACCCAAATATCCATAACAGATGATTGGATTAGGACGATGTGATATATATACACAATGGAACATTACTCAGCCATAAAAAAGAACAAAATAATGCCATTTGCAGCACCATGGATGGAGCTAGAGACTCTCATACTGAATGAAGTCAGTCAGAAAGAGAAAGACAAATACCATATGATGTCACTTATATCTGGAATCTAATATAAGGCACAAATGAACCTTTCCACAAAAAAGAAAATCATGGACTTGCTGAATAGACTTGTGGTTGCCAAGGGGGAAGGGGAGGGATGGGGGTGGTTGAGGAGCTTGGGGTTACTTGATACAAACTATTGCCTTTGGAATGGAGTAGCAATGAGATCCTGCTGTGTAGCACTGGCAACTATGTCTAGTTCCTTATGATGGAGTATGATAATGTGCGAAAAAAGAATGTATATATGTATGTGTAACTGGGTCACCATGCTGTACAGTAGAAAAAAAAAACCATATGGGGGAAATAACTACTAAAAAATAATAACAATAAAAGAAAAAAGAAAGAAAGAACTAAACTTTCAAAACAAAACAAAACAAAACAAAAAGGAGTTGGGGAGTGGTTGTGTGTGAAAAGAATGTAAAGTTTTGGTCTACACAATAATGACAATGTGTCTTAAAGACAAATCATAGGTTATAGGCCATACTCAAGACCACTTTTATGATAAATCTTTTATTAGACTGCATAAAGTTACAAGGCAAAGATTATAACACTGGGCCAAGAATGCAGACTGCTATTTATGGATGCTTAGAATTTGGGAAAATATTCAGTCCTGTTTATTCTATGTAATGATGTTTTTGTTGCACTAAACATAGGGGTTGTAAAGTGAGTCTGCATGTTAGTTTAAGTGTGTAAATAGTTCTGTTATGGCATCCTTATGTACATGGATGATGCATATTTTATTTTATAGTGTGCTTGTATTAAATCCGTTATAACCAAAGAAGGCATTTGAACCTGGAGTAAAACTGGCCTGGTTGCCTGTATCCTGAACCCATCAAGCATGGAATTACAACTAATAATACACATGAATTAGGAGAAAAAACCTGGAGGCTTCAGATAACAACTCCATTGATTCCAGTAGACATTTTAACAGATTTTAACAGATGTGAGATGAATGACACAATGTGAATAAATCAGCCACAAGATGGCATTTGAATACTGATGTTTTTAAAGTTTGGGACAGTATTGTAACTAAAACACATGCCTATTTTAACCTCTTCTCTTCTTCGGTCATATCACCATGCAATAAGATCACCGGTTGTATTTTCTCTGTAGGCTAATAGTGATAAAACACTATATTTATTTTTCAACTTATTTTTTTATCTCTTGTGATGGATAATTTTGTGTCAGTGTGACTGGGTCACGGGGCTCAGATATTTGTCACATATCATTCTGGATATTTCTGTGGGGGTGCTTTTTGAATGAGATTAACATTTAAATTATTAGACCACATAAATATAATGTGGTCTAATAATTTAATCTCTATAATGTGGGTGGGCCTTATCCAATCAGTTGAAGATCTGAATAAGGCTGATCCTTCTTTACATGAGAGAGAATTCTCCTGCCTGACAACCTCCATACTGGGATGTTGGTTCTTCCTGGTTCTACAGCAGCCTACTGGTCTTCAGACTCAAACTGGGACATTAGCTTTGCAGATTTTGGACTTGCCAGCCTCTATAATTCCATGAGCCAGTTGCCAAGTCCTTGTAATAAATCTATTTATCCATCCACCTATCTATTCATCTATCATATCCATTCTGTTTCTTTGGAGATTCCTGAATACTATATCACTCAGTTTATTGTTGACTAACCCCCCACTATAATGGAAGTTCCATGAAAGCAAGAGTTTTTTCTTACTGCTATTCTATCCCTATTGTCCAGAATGGCTCTTCATAATTATGCAAACAATTATTTGCTGAAAGTAACTTGGTGGGGGAATCAATGATGCATTTACATGTTTTGTGGGGGGCACTATGGGGGGACAAACATGTCAGCTTCAGAAAATAGCATCTACCTGGGTGGATGCTGAAGTAGTGTCACAACAATATGAAAAGTAAAATGGAAGAAAATTTTAAGTGAGTCAAGGCATATTATTACTAAATGGGGAAATCTATGTAAACTCTGCTAAAAGGAAGAGTTTATCTATTTGTGAATTTTAAATATTATTTGTAGCTATTTGGAAATTGTATATGTTGACAGCAAAATTTGAGACTCCTGTACCGAAGTTTTGGCCAGCACCAAAGTCTTCAATCATATGTTTCTTTTGCCCTAGAGACACTCAGTCTTGCCCACGTCATTCAGCTGAAAGCAAACCATAAAGAAACCAGTGTCAAATTTCAGTTGCCTTTTTAAGGGAGAGATGGAAGGGATAGAAATCAAGGGAGTGAATGTTTTGTTGATAGTTGTCAAAACTATGAATATGAGTTGAAGGAATCATGTGTCAGGTTTGTGAGCTGCAAATTCTATTACAAATCACCGTGTCTTAGTTGAGTGTTACTATGATAAAGCGTGTAAGTCCTCTATTGTTTAAGAAGTTTTACAAAGATTAAAAAAAAAAATTCGGGAGTTGCCATTGTGGCGCAGTGGAAACAAATCCGACTATTGTCCATGAGGATGCTGGTTCAATCCCTGGTCTTGTTCAGTGGGTTGGGTGTTGGCATTCCCTGGTCCGAGAGTGCCCTGAGCAGTGGTGTAGGTCGGATTCTGTGTTGCTGTGGCTGTGGCTGCTGCTTAGCCTGAGAACTTCCATATGCCACAGATAGGGCCCTAAAAAAAAAAAAAAAACCAAAAAACCCCTATATATATATATATATATATATATATATATATATATATAATGAGAAATATATCCTGGGTGACTTAAGTAGTGGGCTGAACAGAGTGGGGAGGGGGGTGCGGGTGCAGTCAGGAAACAGCACTATGGGTTTGTTTTGTTTTTCCTTTTTTCTTTTTTCTTTTAGGACCGCACCTAAAGCATATGGAAGTTCCCAATGCAGGATCTGAGCTGCATCTGCTACTTACCTGCAACGACGCTGGGTCCTTAACCCACTGGGCCAGGTCGGGTATTCAACCCGCATCCTCGTGGGTAATAGTCCCAGTTCTTAACCCCCTGAACCGTAATGGGTACTCTCAGTATTTTTTTTTTTCCTCGCCACTGCCTTAAAGCAAACCCTCTGCTCATCGATGGCAACTCACTTCCAGGCTTTTCACCCACCCTTGGGGGTGGTCCTTTGAAGACCGGGCATGCTCAGTTGCCTGCCAAACATCGGTGGAACTCGTACTCCCCAGGCAGTGGGAGTGCGGACACTGCTGCCAAAACCTCCATCATCTGGGGGCCATGCGGACTGCTCCAGGATGCCTCCTGCCTTCAGCCTCTTCCTGCTGGGAGGCAGACATCCCCAGTCTGTTCGAGTGTTTTCTCCATGGAGTGACCATGACCTGACTTGGGGGTGGGCAGCCTCTACCTTTGCCATGGAGGCATCCTGCCAACGGGGATGCTCTGAGACTGGGCTCCCTGATTCCCCTGTCCCCTTTGACTGAGCTTCTGCCACACCCTGCTGAACTTGAACCCTGGGCCTCTCACTGCCTCCGGCTCTGCCCCAGGTCCTGGGAGGCACCCTGGGTGTGGTGTCATGGTCATAGGACTTTTAACACTTGAATGAGTAAGATATATAAGGGGGCTCCTCAAATAAGTGTATACACTCAGGCCCCACCAAACCTGGTTACCTCAGGCTGTCCTCTACTCCCACTCAGAGTGAATTGTCCTCTATTCAAGGAAGACCAAGGGTACCAGTTTAAGTGAAGTGGGTGGTGCATGACACACACACACACATCCACGTCCCCATTGTCCTATTTTATTATTAAGAAACTGGCTTGGAAGGGTCAAGTTCATTGGGTCTTATATTTGGTTGAAATTTGGGAAAGAGTGCTTTTACTTGTCCTCAATACTCTAGGTAACTCAGCAGCCAATTAGAACATATCTTATGTACCAGTCTATCTAGTTGTCTGTCAATCCAGATAAATTAAGAAATGAAATCAGGGAGTTCTCGTCGTGGCTCAGTGGTTAACGAATCCGACTAGGAACCATGAGTTGCAGGTTCGATCCCTGGCCTTGCTCAGCGGGTTAAGGATCTGGCATTGCTGTGAGCTGTGGTGTAGGCTGGCGGCTACAGCTACAGCTCCGATTAGACCCGTAGCCTGGGAACCTCTATATGCCACGGGTGTGGCCCTAGAAAAAGGCAAAAAGACCAAAAAAAAAAAAAAGAAAAGAAATAAAATCAGAACATACACATATTCTGCAATTTCCTTTCCTTAACATCTCACAGGCATTTCTTGGTCATTATATATGAATCTCTCTCATTCACTTAACCACAAATGTGCCATAATGATTAGTCCCTATTCATTGACATTTGGGCTAGTCTAATTTTTCTTATTATAAACATACTGCTTTTATGCAATTTTTACCATCCCATAAGGCCATACAAATTTATACTCACCAAGACCCTATGGTAATAACCATTTTCCCACACCCTGGATAACATCGGGTGCTATAAATCCTTTAATTTTTTGCCAAATATATAGGTCTCAAACTGTATCTCTTACCTTTAGTTTGAAAAAAATATATGAAATGAAATTGAGCACTTTTTCATATGTGTATTGAACTTGAACTTCTGTTTCTTCTCGGGTGAACTGATACTTTTTCCTTTCCTACTTTTCTGTTCTGGAAGTCCCATTAGGTCAGTGTTAGTACAGAGTGAGTGGGATGTTTAATACTCCAAGTTTTTCAAGAGCCTGTCAAGTGGCATTACCCTGTGGCAAGTTACTTGCATTTTATCCACAGACAAGGGGTGCTTTTTTTTTTTGCAGACGAGCAGTTGTACAATGTCAAGGCTGAGATCCCATAGTAAAGTTGGTGTGTGGGCTGTGGGCCTGAGCCAGAGAGAGGTGCAGTGGCTGCTGTGAAGGGAACCATTGAAGGCTAAAGCTGTTGTAGCAGGACCTTGAGTCTCACTGGAACTAGAGTCTTCAGGAAAGACCTCCTCGGACAATGGTGGTGGGAATGATACTTATGGCTCTTAATCTGCAAGGGAGCTGTATCCTACCTATACCCCAGGGCACTAGTCAAGTTCTACCTTGATGTGGCTGCTGGGCCTAGATAAGCAGCCCAAAAAGCACTTCCATTCACTGCCAAGGAAGTAAGAAAGGGCTTAGTGTCTCGGGAGTTCCTGCAATGGCGCAGTGGGTTAATGATCCAGCTAGTCTCTGTGGCATTGCTGGTTGGTTCAATCCCTGGCCAGCACAGTGGGTTAAGGATCCATCATTGTTGCTACAGCTGTGGCACAGGTTGCAGCTGCAGCTAGGATTCAGTCCCTGGCCCAGGAACTTCCATATGCCACAGGCGTCAAAAAGAAAAAAAAAAATCTATTCTCAGGCTGAAGAATAATTGGACTTGGTGTCCAATTACCTTAATATTTGGGTTGCCAGATTGAGCAAATTGAAATATTACAGGATGAACTTCAACAACAAAAAACCAACAAAAACAGCATTTATGTATATCCCACACAATATTTGGGATATACTAAAATGCATCTGTTGTTTATCTGAAAAGCATATTTAACAAGCAGAGCATACTGTTCTCTGGCACCTCCATACAGCAGGAGGTGCACATGGTTACACATGGTTTTATCAGAGCTGCAGATGCCTAAACCCAAGCCACATAACTTATTGTGTTCAAGAGCAGCCCATAATAGAAGGATGATTTGCACTAGGGCTCCAGGAGTCCAAACACAATAATCAAGAGCAGCTTTGATCTTCCAGCTGAAACAGACACAGGGAATGAAAGAGAAACCTTCCCTGGAAGCAAGTTTCACAAGCTTGAGCAGAGGAGTTACTGTAGCACAGCATTGAAAATGCCTGTTCACACAAAAATGCCACATATGTCCCTGGACAGAGCCACCCTCATCCCAACATCAGGCTGCCCAAGGGGAAAATTAGAAATCAAGACGACCGAGTATGCTGGATGGGAAATGAAGGTTCCTCAAGTAAGACTTCGTGCCTGGGACTGCATTATTGCAAACACATCAGTAAGAGCATAGCATTCTCCAAAATGCCACTTTTGAAAGTGAATACAGTATGTATAGATAAATTTTCCCCCAGATATGTTCATGCACGGTGCCAAATTTAACCTCTTATTGGAAGATCCCTGCCCCCCCTCCCCCAACGGAGTTTTAATTCCCAGGTTGTGAACTCTGGTCAATTGCCAGGGACTAACCAGTATCTTGGTGTATCAAATCAAAATTTTCTCCATTCTTTCCTTCTTTCAGACACCAAGGTGTTTTCGCTTTGGACTTGGGCAACAACAGGCCCTGGGGTCCGGAAACATCCTTTTATTTGGGATCACTGCACTTAGGGTCTGAATTGTCTTGTGTCCTACATCTGGCAGCTTTAAAGCCAAGGTTGTGACATTCTTACCTTTCTTTGAACATGGTGGACTTTCTAAAGGCAGGGCATGTGAGAGGCTAGTGGCCCAAGATGACCCAGACCTTCCAGAGGACAGCCTGGCCAGCAGCAGCTGACCAGCTCTTACTTTACCCAAGCGTGGAGGACCGTCCAGTGAGAGCAAAACCAGACTTGGGGGAGGAGGAGGATGTTAGAGCTCTATTTCTTTGGATTTTTTAACTCACACAGGCAAAAGCATGCGGATATTATCTTTTGGACTGTCATTTCAAAATTGTGGCAGTGGGAGGGGGCGATCTCTTTAGGGGTTAATCTTCAAATTTTAATTTCTCAGGAGAGTTCATCATGGGATGGGGTTTATCTTCAAATGTGAAGCAACAAAATATTATTGGGAATTTACTATGTAACTTAAATAGTAAGGGATTTATGCAGTTCCTGTTGTGGCTCAGCGGTAATGAACCCGACGAGTATCCATGAGGATATGGGTTCAATCCCTGATCTTGTTCAGTGGGTTAAGGATCCAACATTGGTGTGAGCTGTGGTGTATTTTGCAGACACGTCTTGGATCCCACATTGCTGTAGCTGTGGCATAGGCCAGCAGCTACAGCTCTGATTTGATCCCTAGCCTGGGAACTTCCATATGCCATGGGTGTGGCCCTAAAAAGACCAATAATACTACTAATAATAGTATAAACACGTATCACAGAAAAACCTCTGACAACATGGCTGGATGTAATTGAACTGTAAATTAGAAGAGGAAGTGGGTGTTCAGCCTTGAGTACAGATTGAGCTTGAAGAGGGGAATTAATATATTTAAATTATTCTTGATCTTATTAAAGGATACAAAGCTTGCTAATTAATTTTACAAAGCTGGCATAATCTTAATATCAAAATGTGATATAAAGATAACAAGTAAGGATATACAGCCAATTCTTGTTATTTACAGTAATTATGTTCCATAAAGTTGCCACAACACTGAATTAGTGAAAACTGAACTACCACTCCTAGTGGCATTAACTACCACTCCTAGTGTATTAACTCCAGGAAATACAGGATTAGGTTCCAGTGATCCTCTGGTCATAACATTTTGTCAGTTGATCAAAACTCATTTCCTGCCCATTAGAGTGGGGGAGGGGAGGAGAATTAACCTGTCTTCACAGAAATGTGGGAAAACAAGCATGTGCATCTACTCACAGAGGGAGTGAGGCTCGTTATTGTAGTTTTTGAAAATAAGATGACAATATTTGTTAAAATATCAAATGTCCACGCCTTTTTTTTTTTTTTAAGGTCACACCTGCTGCGTATACCACAGCTTGCAGCAATGCCAGATCCTTAACCCACTGAGCGAGGCCAGGGATTGAACTTGCATCCTCATGGACACTATGCTAGGTAGGGTTCTTAACCCGCTGAACCACAAAGGAGACTCCTATGCTTGTAAACACTTTTAAGCTATCCACAGTGATTGTAGAAATCCATCCTCTAGAAATCGAAGCATATTTTCATTTACATGAGCATGTACTTATTTATCTCTTGCTGCCTTGTTGATAATAGGAAGAGACTGGAAACGATTTGAATCCCACCAATGAACAGCAGAGTGGAATAGTCTGAGGAATAGTCTGCATCGATGAAGAACGTCTCCAGACTTTTAACGCAGTGACGCTTTCCCAAGAGTATGCCTTTAAGACCTTGTGAGATCTTGCTCTAAATCGCTCTAGAAATTCCCCTGGGCTTACAGTGCTGGCTGAGTCTCAATAGGAGAGTATAGTGGAAAAATTATGTTTGTGATCCTGCCTTTAGTAGCAAAACAGGTGTCCCTCTCTGGGGCCACCCACACGATTCTGCTTATGTACTTAGCGGGTTCACAGCTTTTACCCCATCTCCCCCTGAGAGGCAGAGGAAATAGCATCATCTCTCTACCACACCGGTTTGGGTTTCACTGGCCCCAGGATGCTTTACCCCAGATCCTTAGAAATATGACCACTTGGGTGGAACCATGGTAAAAGTTTTTTTAGAAAATGACTGAAGAAAACCCTTGGGGGAATGGTAGGTGGGGATGAAAAAACACAATGTGGGTTTTTCAATAACATCTTGAACTTATAACTCTGTGAGCTCTTGTCTTTGAGCCATTAATGAAACCCACATTGTGCCAGTGGCCTTGACGTTGAACCTGGAGGGGAGGACCCAGCATCACTGTCCTTGGGAGCCCTGCGCTCCTCCTTATGCCCTTGTCCCCTTTTGTGCTCAAAGATAACTTCTGGAGATCCCTTTGCTCTTGTGATATTTCTCCTGGGAAGAATTGGTTTAGAAACCCTAGTCCTGGTTTGTGCTGTGGTGCCACAGAATCGGTGGTGTCTCTGCATAGCCTGGTGGCAAGTTTGATCCCCGTCCTCCGCACAGTGGGTTAACAATCCGGCATTGCTGAGAGCTGCCCTGTGAGGTTGAAGATGTGGCTCAGATTTGGTGTAGCTGTGGCTGTAGTGTAGGCTGGCAGCTGCCACTCCAATTCCACCCCTAGCCTGAGAACTTCCATATGCTGTAAGTGTGGTCCTAGAAAGAAAGGAAGGAAGGAGGGAAGGAAGGAAGGGAGAGAGGGAGGGAGAAAGGGAGGAAGAGAGAGAGAGAGAAAAAGAAAGAAAGGAAGAAAGAGAAAAAAAGAAAGAAAAGAAGAAAGAGAAAGAGAAAGAAAGAAAGAAAGAAGAAAGAAAGAAAGAAAGAAAGAAAGAAAGAAAGAAAGAAAGAAAGAAAGAAAGAAAGAAAGAAGAAAGAAAGAAAGAAAGAAAGAGGGAGGGAGAAGATTGATTTACTTTAAGCCTCTATGGTTGCTCTGGACCCAGGACACCCCCCCACCACAAGCCAGTGCTTCTCCAGTGTTGTCTGTAAACCAGTTGCTGCAAATCACTTGTTAAAAATGCACACTTCACAGAGACTTTAGATCAGTAGGTCTGGAATGGGCCCCAGAAATCTGGATTTTAAAGTCTTCCAGGTGATTCGTACATTCTCCAAACTCTAAGAACCACTGCACTAGGCTTGGTCTCCTCACTCAGAGGGGCTTCCTCTTGGCTGATGGGGTAGGTTCGTGGGTGCATCAGAAATGATTAGACATCCGAGATTTAGATGTTGAGCCCTTGGAGTTCCCGTCATGGCTCAGTGGTAATGAACCCGACTAGTATCCATGAGGACTCGGGTTCAATCCCTGGCTTCGCTCAGTGGGTTAATTATCCAGGGTTGCTGTGGCTGTGGTGTAGGTTGCAGGTGTAGTTCCGATTCAGCCCCTAGCCTGGGAACTTCCATATGCTGTAGGTGTGGCCCTAAAAAGCAAAAAAAAAAAAAAAAAAAATTTGAGCCTTAAGCCGCTCAAGATATTTTCACTGAAAGGCAGAGCTGTTCTTGCTGATCATTTAAAGGATTGCACTTCTCCCACTATTCAAGTTAAAGCTGCCCTTTGTCTTACCTCTGTTGGTACAGAAGCAAATCAGTGGCTCTGCCCATCTGGATAGGTGGCCCTTCCCCCTGGGCTGAGGCGATTTGCTCCTCTGTCCTTAAGGCTTCCTTCTGCCCGCAGAGGATGGGAGATGCTGGCATCTGGAAAGGCTGAGTGAGAACAGGCAAGACTGGCCGAAGTCTTCTGTGAAGAGAGGTAGATCTGTTTGTTTGTTTTTGTCTTTTTAGGGCCACACCCATGGCATATGGAAGTTCCCAGGCTAGGGGTCGAATCGAAGATACAGCTGCTGGCCTACACCACAGCCACAGCAATGCTGGATCTGAGCTGAGTCAGCACCACAGCCAGTCACCAGAAATTGAAACAACATTGTAAATCAACTGTATTCTAATTTTTAAAAAAGACCCCAAACTTTAAACCTGAAATTAAGGTGAAATCTATATATACCTTTTTATTCTTCTTCTCTTCTACAAGCTGTCCCAATTAATGACAAAATTTTTTGTCACTAGGAGGCTAAACTCCCCAGAAAAATCCCCTCAAGGGGAAAAACAAAACAAAACAAAACAAAAAAACAACCCAGCAATTTCCCTTTCTCGTCGGGACTTGCTGTTAGAGACATCCATACCCAACAAATTATTACATTTGAATTTAGACAAGATAAATATCTGTGCTAAAGCATGGAGATAGGTGTCATTCCCTTCCAGTGTGGACCTAAGGCTTGTTTTTCCATCCTTTTAGGAAAAAACTGATGATAAACATGGTCCCAACTCTCTACCTCTCCCTGGACCCATACGCTTTGCTGTGTGATTTAAGTGAATTCCCACCAAGACACAGAGGCTGTTTCTGCACCACTTGAATCTGGGCCGATGTTTGTGATTTGTCTTAGCCAGTAGAATGTTCTGGAAAAATAATGTACCAGGCTAAAGCCTAAAGCGGCTTTGTGTGCTTCTGCCCAGCAGCCATGCAGGCAAGCCCGGGCGGCCTGCTGGAGGATGAGAAGCCTCGTAGAGCAGAGATGGCTCCTCCCAGCTGGCCCCCAGCTGACCTGCCCACTGACCACAGGAGCCTGGCTGCTGCCAGCGGTGCCTGCCCAGATCAGCAAAGCTTCCCAGTGGACCCAACGTTTTGTGGTTTAAAAAAAAAAAAAAAAAAAGGCTATGGGAGTGTGAGAGAGACCAATGAGAAAGGAACGTGCTAAACAGAGGGAATGATTTTTCTCCTCTGGATGGAATGAGGTGACCATGGGGACCCACCTATAGGGGAAGATGTGGCAGAAAGACAATGAATTCATTAATGTCCTCGTGCCCCTGATTGGTTAATGATTGTTGAAATAGCAGGTTATTTATTCTACAATATTTTACATCTGTGGAAGTGTTGGATTCTCAGATGAAATAATACCACTAGGCAGAAGGGAGCTTAACTGCTAGTTTAGGGACAGACTGAATGTGGGGGAAGGGTGATAAAATGAGGGGTGACCGGCCAAAACTTAAGCCCTTAGTTACTGCATGCAGATGCTGGCTTCCATCGCCAAGACTTGTGTCAGTAGAGTTCAGGAGGGTTCTTTGAGCTGACTCCTGGTACTCAGAGACCCTTCATGAGAGCCACAACTTGACATGGCCAAGGAGTATTACAAATGTCCTGTTCTTTATGGCAGTGGCGTTCTAAAAGGCCTTAGATAAATTGATGGGCTTTGTCTCCTGAAATGATGGACAGTCTAGCATAAGATCAGGTGCTAGACTCACAGACATAGAGAACAGATGGCCAAGGGGAAGGATGGGGGTAGTGGGATAGATGGGGAGTTTGGGGTAGATGTGAACTATTACCTTTAGAATGGATAAGCAGGAGTTCCCATCGTGGCTCAGTGGTTAACGATTCTGACTTGGAACCATGAGGTTTCGGGTTCAATCCCTGGCCTCGCTCAGTGGGTTAAGGATCCGGCGTTGCCGTGGGCTGTGGTGTATGTCACAGATGTGGCTCAGATTTGGAGTTGCTGTGGCTCTGGCGTAGGCTGGTGGCTACAGTTCCGATTAGACCCCTAGCCTGAGAACCTCCATACGCCGGCGGCCCTAGAAAAAGACAAAAAAAAAGAATGGATAAGCATTGGGAATTCTATCCAGTCTCTTGGGATAGAATATGATGGAAGATAGTATGAGTAAAAGAAAGCATATATATATATATATGACTGGGTCACTATGCTGTATAGCAGAAAATGGTACAACACTGTAAATCAACTATAATTTTTAAAAAGTTAAAAAAAAAAAAGATCAGGTATTTTTCCTTCCCACAGAATATCTCCAGATGCTAGTTAACTTCTCTAGCTCTTCTTTTTTTTTTTTTTTTGTCTTTTTAGGGCTGCACCCATGGCATATGGAAATTCCCAGGCTAGGGGCTGAATTGGAGCTGCAGCCGCCAGCCTATGCCACAGCAACACACGATCCTAGCCACATTTGCAACCTACATCACAGCTCGAGGTAACACCAGATCCCTAACCCGCTGAGCAAAGCCAGGGATCAAATCCATATCCTCACGGGTGCTAGTTGGGTTTGTTACCACTGAGCCACAAGGGGAACTCCTCTCTCACTCTTATTGACAGTGGAAGGCAGATGGGTCTGAACAGTGAGGCTGCAATTCTAGCACATCAGACTGCCTCTGAGTTTCCTACACAGAAGAGGCAGAATCTATCAAGCAAGCCCATTGATGCCTGTGAGTGTTTGTCCTTCCTGTCCAGCTGGCTGGGTGCAAATCTAGCGCAGTCACCTCTCCTTGCTCCCTGTACCATCTTCCACCTGACACTGGCCATCAAAAGAGAGGCACAAAAGCTGCTGTGTGGTGACCATCTACCCTCTGCCCAACCTCAACCCTCTACCCAGTAATCCGGGAGCATTATGTTTCTGTCATATTTAAGGCACTTGAGGCTTTAAAAGTGCTTTCATTCTCTTTTTTTTTTTTGTCTTTTTGCCATTTCTTGGGCCGCTCCCGCAGCATATGGAGGTTCCCAGGCTAGGGGTCCAATCTGAGCTGTAGCCACCAGCCTACGCCAGAGCCACAGCAATGCGGGATCCGAGCCACGTCTGCAACCTACACCACAGCTCACGGCAACGCCGGATCGTTAACCCACTGAGCAAGGGCAGGGACCGAACCCGCAACCTCATGGTTCCTAGTCGGATTCGTTAACCACTGCGCCACGACGGGAACTCCTCATTCTCTTCACTCATTTTATCATCAAGATAAAAAATGATTCATCAGGACTGGAAGATCTTATTTTAGAAACAAAGGAAACTGAGACACCAAAGCTCAGGGGTGAACCAGGAGTCTGGGGACTCCATCTCAGCCTGACTCCTGCGTGGCCCGACAGACTCACAGCTTCACATGTGACATGGACTCGGCTCATAAACTCATCGGCATGGCTCTCATCTCAAAAGGCAGAAGGTGTTTCCTCAGTGAACTTCCAGAATCTCTCTGGAGGGGCTGTTTTACTTTGCTCGCGTGATGCTGTTTTGATGCCTTCAGGGAGTGACAGCAGAAGATCGGGAGCATGCTTATTTTCATGAGAGTCTGATGAAAAGTAATTAGTTCCATTGACTTTTCTCCACATGGAGCTCTCCAACTTTTACTATGGATCCCCTCCAATTTTAGTGCTATGGTGACGTTGTTTCCACTCACAAGGGAAAGGATTATGTGCACTAGCCCTCGTGTGATTCACAGGCACGTACTTATATACATACCTTTGTTGTCTTTTTTTTTTTTTTAATGCCTTTTAGGGCCACACCTGAAGCATATGGAGGTTCCCAGGCTAGGGGGTCGAATTGGAGCTACAGCCACCAGCCCACACTATAGCCACAGCAACGCCAGATCTAAGCTGCATCTGTGACCTACACCATAGCTCACGGCGACGCCAGATCCTTAACCCACTGAGCAAGGCCAGGGATCACACCCGCAACTTCATGGTTCCTAGTCGGATTTGTTTCTGCTGCACCATGACAGGAACTCCACCTTTGTTGTCTTAGCAGAGTTCTTGATGCAGGAAAAATGGTTTACGAATGTCTTTCTTAAGGCCCCTCCAAATCAGACTTTTCCCTCCCTCCCTCCCTTCCTGCCTTTTTTTTTTTTTTCTTTGCTTTTTAGGGCCAAGTTTACAGCATATGGAAGATCCCAGGCCAGGGGGCAAGTCAGACCTGGAGCTGCCGGTCTACACTACCTCCACAGCAACTTGGGATCCAAGCCTCATCTTCAATCTACATGTCAGCTCTCAGCAACACCAGATCCTTAATCACACTGAGCAAGGCCAGGGATCGAACCCACATCCTCATTGATACTAGTCGGGTTCATTACCACTGAGCCACAGCGGGAACTCCCAGATTATTCACTTTTCATTTGTTTCTTGGTATTTGGTTTTAACGTGCTGAGCATTTTGAATGCTCTGAAAGAGATTTCTAGAGAAGAGGTTCTTCTCTTTCTCTTTTCTCTGCCCCAACCCCCCACCTTCCAAAGGGCTCTATTTCAGTGGAAGAAGTCAAAGACTTCCTGTGTTATTCTTTGGATGTCTTCCCTCCAACATTCAAACCTTGGTCTGGGCCAGAAGAAGAGAAGAGGAGGCTCCCTCCAGACTGGCAGCCAGCTTTCAAAGCCTTCCCGTTCCAAATAGAGAAATAAATTAAAGCTGACACTTGGAGTGTGGGTCCCCCTGCTGCCTTTCGATGTGTGCGCTCTCTGCGAGCTTGTTTATTTTTGCTCCATTGCAAAAAGATTTATGACCCCTAATTATGAATTCTGACACTCTCATGCTACACGGATGCACTTAGATTGATCTGCACTTTCTGATGGTTTTGAAAAGCTTTCCTTTTCAATTCTAAACCCTCCAGGGTAACAAGGGTCCCTTTTGCAAGGGGGCCTGGATAGTGCCACCCCTTCAAAGGCTATGTTTTCATGGTTTGGACTTCATCAGGGCCCAGGGATTGATGGATGGGTAGTAACCTCAGCTGCTGCTTTATTGACTTTCTTGGCCCTTTTCTCTTCCAGAGAATTGAAGTGACTATGTTAAAAAAAAAATGGATTTCTAAATAAAAGCTGGCAAGCAGAGCGTCAGCCTGGAAATCACCTTCTAAATACATTTCAGGAAAACAAGAATACCTCATTATTTGAAATTTTAAAAAGATAACAACTGATGGCTGATTTGGCTGACAGTGTGGTGTTGGCTCAGCAAGTGAGAAATTGCATGGATTTTTGCAAAACAGAAAAGCTGACATGAACGTCACAAGCAATTCATCTGAACTGACGTGGGATGATGCAGGACCCTTAGGTTTTCTTCTACAGATGCTTAGCTCATGGCATTGCTTCAGAAGTCAGCAAAAAAGAGAGGCTGGGCTGCTGGGCAGAGCAATAGTCACAGAACTTGGAATCAGACCAGGCCCCGTGGGAAGAACAGGGTTCACCCTGGAGAAAGGGATGCAGAAAAGGCCTTCACCACAATCTTCAGGTCCAGGCAGATTTCAGAACCTGGGTGTGATTCTTAGCTCCTCCCTTCCTCAGACCGAACTTCCACTGACACGTTTTTTTGTTTGTTTTTGTTTTTTTTTTCAGGGCTGAAGGTGTGACATATGGAAGTTCCCAGGCAGGGGGTTGATTCGGAGCTACAGCCACGAGCCTACGCCACAGCCACAGCAATGCAGGATCTGAGCCAAGTCTGCAACCTACACCACAGCTCACGGCAGCACCTGGGTCCTTAATCCACTGAGCAAGGCCAAGGATTGAACCTGCATCCTCATGGATGCTAGTCAGGTTCGTTACCGCTGAGCCACAATGGGAACTTGGGAACTCCCCATTTATACCTCGTTCGTGTGTGAACCTGTAGCCCTGCAAGGTGAACAGGGTTGAAGTAAATTTCCTTGCTGAAGAAGATAACTACATTTTATTGGCAAATCCAGCCTTGCAAGAAGGGAGCAAATCAAACGACCCCAGCTAAAGAAGCCACCCGTGTCCTTCATTTTCTCCTCCACATTCTCTGCCCCAAGTTTTACTGGGAAGTCGCAGTGGGGGTGCTCTTAAATGCCTGTTCTAGGGTCACCAAGTCTTGGTTCAGGTTCCTGAAGGGTTGCTCTAACCACCATGGTTTCAGCTGAACTTGCTCTGAAGATCCCTTCAAATGAAGCAGCTGCCATGAGGAGCTGTCTGGGGACCCTTACTCACCAGATCAGGAAGCTTGAGGTTGTATTTTCTTTTCTTTTCTTTCTTTAGGGCCACACCCAAGGCATATGACTGTTCCAGGCTAGGGGTCCAACTGAGCTGCAGCTGCCAGCCTCCGCCACAGCCACAGTCACGTGGGATCCGAGCCCCATCTGTTACCTACACTGCAGCTTTCAGCAACGTGCATCCTTAGCCCAGTGAGTGAGGCCAGGGATCAAACGTGCATCCTCACGGACACTATGTCTGGTTCTTAACCTGCTGAGCCACAACAGGAACTCCCAGTGCTGAACTTTCATTACACAGTCCCATAACCCTCATACGCAGAATTTAGGGACTCTTATCAAAATGCCAGCTAAGTCACGCCTATATCCTGCTCACTTAAACCACGACGGTGACTCCCCACGAACTCAGAACCCCAACTGCTTCCCATGCGGTACCCACAGGATCCGCCTTGCCTTTCTCCCACCCTGTCTCCCACCTCTCTCCCCAGAACCCATGAAGCTTCAGCTGCAGTCACTTTCTTTCTCCTGTGGGCCCACCCATCACTGCTCTTCCTGCTCCCTGTCCCCAGTCCCTGCTCTTGGAGGCCCCTCCCACTGCTCCATCTGACACCGCCACCTGTCCCAACACCCCCCGCCCCTCCCCCAGGGCTGCCGGCAGGAAGGCATCAACCTCTTTTACTTTGCTCCTGGAGCTTAATGTGTCTCAAGTTACCTCGGCTCGACCGTTTAATTTACTTCTATGTCGGCCTTGCCTCCCCTCCCCCTCCTCCAGCCCCCATTCCTGAACTAAGCAATGTGACAGCAGAAGTCTTTTCCTGCCTGTGCCACACCTGTCCCCTGTGCCTAGCCCAGATCCTCTGCTTAGAAGAAACCCAGGGACATCTGCTGAGTGAGGGAAGGAGTGAGTGAATGGGGGCCTGGGACAGGTGCTGGTGGCTGAGGATCAGCAGTGAGCAAGGACTGACATCCCCCTTCATCCGAGGGGGTGGTTGGGGGACAGAAAATCAAGTGCCACCAGCTCTGTTCCACAGAAGGAAAGTCTCTGGGCCACAGGGCAGATTTTAACAGGAGGCTGTTCTAGTGGAGGGACCCGGCAGGGGAGAGCTTTCCTGGAGAAGTGATATAATCTGAAGCACAAGAGAGTTTTTCCACTTGATAATCTGGTGTTAATTTGGTGATCAGCTTGGCAGAGAAGGGAAGTCGCAGGTGCTGGGGGGGCTGCGCAGCATGGCTGCAGAATCCCACCAAGCCCCAGTGGAGTTCAGCTTCACAAGGCTTCTTACACTTGAATTCACCGACCTTGCCCCTTGTCCTTCCTTCTTTCTTTTCTTCTCCTTTTTGGTTTTTTGAAAAGCATTAAGAAATTCTCACTGGAATTCCTATTGTGGCTCAGCGAATTAAAAACCTGACTAATGGGAGTTCCCGTTGTGGCACAGCAGAAATGAATCCGATTACTATCCATGAGGATGGAGATTAGATCCGTGGCCTTGCTCAGTGGGTCGGGGCTCTGACGTTGCCCTGAGCTGTGGTGTGGTTGCAGACTAGGCTTGGATACTGAGTTGCTGTGGCCGTGGTGTAAGCCAGTGGCTGCAGTTCTGATTTGACCCCCCTAACCTGGGAATGTCCATATGCCACGGGTGCAGCCCTTAAAAGCAAAAAATAAATAAAAAAGAAGGAACTAAGAAAAAAAGAAAGAAATTCTCACCAAATACACGGATTCTTTTTAATCCACATTTGCTGTCCCCACTAACACCTCCCAATTGTTTATATTTCCAACACAGGTACTTCAAACATGTCTTTTCCCATGTGTTTTTATCTTTTCCATTTGTCAGATGGCAACGATTTCACACATGTGTGATGGGAGCGAAGCTGCTCTTTCTTCTTCCAAAGCCCCTCAGCTGTGGTGACAGGCTGCAGCACAGGGACCTGAGGCATCGGTCCTCCGTGGGGAGCCTGGCAACGCAGACAAACTGGAACACAGCCAGGCACTGCCGGATTCGTTTTTGTTTCTCCTTAAACTCTGTGGCCACTTTATAGGAGGTTTCTTCTGCCGGTGTCCTCTTTAGTTAAATCAGCTTCTGAAGATGCCGGTGGTGAGAGCCATCTAAAGCTCAGTCAGTTTTGTTCTCCTTCTTATCTTTCCCAGACCAGACCCACATTGAGAGCAAAATTAATACATCCTGGAGATTTAAGAGCTGCTGGAAAAGTCTGCTATTTCTTGTCTCCTTCTTAGGGCTTCTTCTTTAGAGCAGTCTCAACCTCAAAGGGAATGAAACACTGAGGAGACCCAATCCTGCCCTCCATTGAAAAACAACTCAATGGAGTAAATGTTTAAGACTGTATTGGCTTCATTCAGTGATTCAGTGAATCAGGCAGTGTTCAATCCTGCAGATAGAAGTGAAAGTCTTTTTTTTTTTTTTTTCTTCCCATTGTAGTATAGTTGATTGACCATACTGTGTTAATTTCAGGTATACAGCAAAGTGATTCAGTATTTTTGTAGATTGTTTTCCGTTATAGGCTATTATAAGATAGTGGGTATAATTCCCTATGCTGTGCTGTATATTCTTTTTGTTTATCTATTTTATATTTAGTAGTTTGGGTCTCTTAATCTCATGCCCCTAATTTGTCCCTCTTCTCTTCCAACTCTCCTTTGGGGACCGCAGGTTTGTTTTCTATGTCTGTGAGTCTGCTTCTGTTTTGCATATACATTCGAAGTGAAAGACTTTTTATAGGTAGAACGGAGTGGGAACAGGGAGGCAAAAAGTGGATCGGTTGTGGCAAGGTCACTTTCCTCTAGGGGGACAGCAGGGACTATCTGATAAGGCAGATGACCTCCTTGTGCTGATCAGGTGATTCCTGATGGACTGGCTTAAAAGTCCATTTGCAAGAGAGCCCCAAACTGCAATTAAATCTCCATTTGGAATTACACATAAGTGATTTCATTTGGGGCTGTCATCTTATTTTTGACATCTTCATGCCTAGATTACTTGTACTTTTCAAGAAAAAGGGGTTTCCTGTCCTGAATCAGAGAGTGACTTCACTTATGGCCACTTAAAAAACACTGCTTCTCTGGACCAATAGTTCAAGGTCTAGCTGCTAGACTGATGCATGAGTTCCTCTCCAGCTGGATGGAGAACGGCACCCTGGAGCCCTGCACCTGAGGAATATGCTATGTGCCGTGTACCAGGTGGTCCCCAAAGCCCAGACACCAAGTATCCCACATGCCTATTCAATACAAAGAGAAAATGTCTCTTTTAGGGGTTACAGGGTTGCACGAGAGCTGCTTACACCTCCATGGCAGCAATGGAGATGAAGATGACTATTTAAAGCCTGTGAGCTTTGAACATTTAATTGAATTAATTAAAGTTGATATTAATCTGAACCCCCCCCCACACACACATTTTCATGTGAAAGGTTCAGATCTTTGCGGGCCAACAATTATCACCAACCAGAAGATCCCACTTTTGGGTAAGAACGCTTAGAAATCAGGAAGAGAAAATATTCTGGAATGAAAAAAAAAAAAAAGTATCTGAGCTATTCCTGTACGTAAAGATGGGTCCTTGCTTTAGGTAAAAGTTGAGACGGAGAGAAAAACACATTCAGGGAAACAAAAAACTTACAGTTTGCTTTTGGAAAAGAGGCCTTTTTAGACAGATGGATATAGTTTTGGAATTGTGTTTTGGAAATTGTTTCTTAACTCTTTGACCTGAAATTCTGCTTAAAATGTTGCATCGTAAATAATCCTCTTGGTATTGGTTGTATAAGGTCCTGGTCAAGAATTCGACGTTTATTATATCAGGAGATGAGTTGATCTAATACGATAAGAATTTTTTTTTTCCTCTGCCAGTTTCTTCAGACTAAGAGTGAATGTAAAGAAAACCCTGATCTGCTTTTAGGGCAGAGATGGCACGTTAACAGTGGTACCTCAATTCAAGAGCTGAGGGAGCAGGCGAAAAGGAAGAAAAAGATGACGCATATTCTCTATACTCTTGGTTCAGGATGAGCTTATTGTCACTGCAGTCCACAAACCTTCCATTCTTTGCTCCCAGGATTTATAAGACACTAGACATCAGGTATTTCTGAGCTGTTCAGGTCCCATTTTTGTTGGATTTTCAAAATTCTATGGAAGTTCTCCCACATGCTAGATTTCCCAATATACCTTTCTTCTTAGAGGGGCTCAGGATGGTTTATCTTTTTTTATCTTTTTTTCTTCTGTTTGGTCTTTTTAGGGCCATACGTACGGGATATGAAGTTCCCAGGGTAGGGGCTGAATCAGAGCTACAGCAGCCAGCATACACCACAGCCACAGCAACACCAGATCTGAGCTGCGTCTTTGACCTACACCACAGCTCATGGCAAAGCCAGATCCTTAACCCACTGAGCAAGGCCAGGGATCGAACCCGCAACCCCATGGTTCCTAGTCGGATTCTTTTTTTTTTCTTTTATTTTTTTTTGTCTTTTGTTGTTGTTGTTGTTGCTATTTCTTGGGCCGCTCCCCCGGCATATGGAGGTTCCCAGGCTAGGGGTTGAATCGGAGCTGTAGCCACCGGCCTACGCCAGAGCCACAGCAACGCGGGATCCGAGCCGCGTCTGCAACCTACACCACAGCTCACGGCAACGCCCGATCGTTAACCCACTGAGCAAGGGCAGGGACCGAACCCTCAACCTCATGGTTCCTAGTCGGATTCGTTAACCACTGCGCCACGACGGGAACTCCATTTTTTTTTCTTTCTTTCTTTATTTTTTTTTTGTCTTTTGTCTTTTGTTGTTGTTGTTGTTGTTGCCTAGTCGGATTCTTAACCCACTGAGCCACAAGAGGAACTCCTGGCTTAGCTCTTGCTTGGTAAAATTATTTACATGGGGAACGAGCTGCTTCCACTTAGTTCCGCGCTTGGATCCCGCGTTGCTGTGGCTCTGGTGTAGGCTGGTGGCTACAGCTCCGATTAGACCCCTAGCCTGGGGAACCTCCATATGCCGCAGGAGCGGCCCAAGAAATGGCAAAAAGACAAAAAAAAAAAAAATTATTTACATGGCTTGAGGTCAGATGATGTTTTTTTGACATTTCTCTCGACGGAAACCTCACCGGCCTCCCTTGTTTTTATAGCAAAAGATCAGTTCCGATGAAGTGGTAGAGAACCTCACCTGTCAGGTGTCTGATGCTCAGCAATACAATCACCAGGCCCTCGGCTCTTCTGAAGAAGAGGTAACACCGTGAGGTCTGCATCTGGAGTTTTCTATGTGGTGGCTCCTGCTCCGAGCTGGGCTGGTTTCGAGGGTTGTCAGGCTCACACACCAGCAAAGGAGAAGGTCAAGTGGAACATTCTTTCCAATGGAGGCAATGGAGAGGTGGCTTTGCTTGCTGGAAGATTATGTAAGAAATTGAGATGTCTGGAGGTCACCAGTGGTAACCGGAGGAGAAAACTGAACCGAATGAGCTGCTTCCACTTAGTGAGGCTGCTCCAGAAGATTATTGACAAGTCTGAGGCCAGCTCTGGTGGAGCTTAGTTTCATGGAGTCCGAGAAAAGCTGTCAAAGAAGGCCAAATCCATCCATCCAACGCTGGAAAAAGCAAGAAGGGAGGTGGGGCGTGGGGGGCAGGAGGGGGAGGGACGTCTGAGGACTTGTTCCAAAATCTGCCTAAATTTATTCCTTTCCTCTTTGTCTTTGTCTCCTTGGCTGTCATCGCTTCCAAGAAGTCTGTGAGTAGAGCCGAAGGGGGGTGGACAGCCAAAATGGTAGCCCTCTCTCCTGCTCTGGCAGAAAGGCCTCTGGGCTTGGGCAGCCATTTTCCCTTGGACCATGGACGTCCAGAGGCACATCCTATGAGCTCAGCAGCACATGCAGCATCATAACCAGAAACCCAGCCATGTGCTGTGGAATTTTTCTCCAGCTCTCCTAACGAGCTTGGCAAAGCTCCTCTGTCAAGGAGAGCAGGGAATGTGTCCTTTCAAACACATTTTTAATAGTTTCTCTTGGCTCTCTCAGGAGAGGAGGGAGGCAAGCTGAATGAGGCTCTCTAGGAGAGGCAGCAGCTTTACAAGAGTCGTGTGAAACCCATCACCCAGGTGCTGGTACCACCGGGGCTCATCGGGCAAAGAGCAGCTCCCGAGTGTGAGCTGGGCCCCAGACGTCAAACCAACTCGGCCTTCAGGGAGACCCAGTGATGCCGGCACCTTCAAAGCTCGCTGACAGAATTATTCTCTGTGGCCCCCACTTTCAAATCCCCCTTTCCCCTAAAATCAAGCAGGATTTTTGTGAAACAGAGGGAAGAGGTAATAAGAGTGGAAACGGTGGCAGGTGCCAGACCACCAAGGAGCATCAGTTAGGCTGCGCGGAGCCCTCGGCTCTTGGCTGTAGCAGCAGACAGATCCCTGGTGTAGGTCAAGGTCTTCGACCTGGTGAAGGGGACTCAGAAACTCCTGGGGACCAGGGAGGAGGAGGTCTGTCACTCTTGGGCTTCTGTTCAAGAACAACAACAACAACAAAAGACTTTACCAGAAAGGATGTGAAGAAGAAACAAGGAAACCCTATACTGAGGATAAAAAACATTCATGAAATATGAACCTTATGCTCTTCTGCCTTTTTCTCCATTTTCCCACCAGTACTTATAAGTACCTAACCATAGTTTCTTTTTTCTTTTTTTTTTCCCTTTTTCTCTCTCTCTCTTTTTTTTTTTTGCTTTAGGGCCCCACCTGCAGCATATGGAAGTTCCCAGGCTAGGGGCTGAATGAAAGCTGCAGTTGCCAGCCTGTGCTACAGCTGGATCCTATCTGCTTCTGTGACCTACATAGAAGGTCATAGCAACACCAGATCCTTAACTCACTGAGTGAGGCCAGGGATTGAACCAGAGTCCTCAGGGATCCTAGTCGGGTTAGTAACCCTCTGAGCCACAACAGGAACTCCCCTTGACCAAATTTCTTAGCTGAAAATCACAACTCCAGGTGAGATAGCAGGCCAGAATATTTGAAATCCAGACAATTTAGAAAAATCTGGGACTATGGCTACTATCATACAGGTTCAATTCAATGAGTCTACTGAAGTAATTTGCTTTTCAAATTAGGAAATGCCACCTTTATTGAGATAAAACCTTTTCTACTTTTTACCTGATAGCTGGTAATGGAAAAGTTATTTCCTCATGGTCAATTTCCACGTAGCATCTGTTCTTAAGGAAGAGAGGAATCAGAGATTTGCTGAATCAAGGGAGCTGAAAAGGACGCACAGCACCCTCTGTTCCCTGCCCCTCATTTTATGGAAGATGAAACTGGAGCTCAAGGAAATGACCAGATCGGTGGCTGAGATGCCCAGAGACTGCTTGTCAGCTCACTGTTATTTCTAATATCTTCTGCTGCCTGTGGATCTGCTTCCTCCTGGCCTGACCCTTGAGAGGTCTGGTCCCAGCTACCTACCCTGCCCCTCGGGGCCCACAGGGGTAGATGGGGGGCTGGGCCCTTCTCCCTTAGCATTGCACTGGGCAGTCCTGTGGTCCAAGCAGGAGGGAAAAGGCTGAATGGGGTCTGGCTTGGGTTCAAGCAGGCTAATCACAGTGCGTGGCTGGTAGGAGCTGTGAAGAGAGACAGAAGCTACCTGTGTACAATTTTCTCTTTTTTCTTTCTTTCTTCCTTACTTTTTTCTTCTTTCTTTCTTTCTTTCCTTCCTTCCTTCCTTCCTTCCTTCTTAGGGCCACAGCATATGGAAGTTCCCAGGCTAGGGGGTGAATCACAGCTGTAGCCACCGGCCTACAGGGATCCGAACCATAAATGTGATCTGCACCGAAGCTCACAGCAATGCTGGATCTTTAACCCACTGAGCAGCATCAGGGATCGAACCCGTACCCTCATGGATACTAGTCAGGTTCATTATCACTGAGCCACCAGGGGAGCTCCTGCGGTACCATTTTCTTCCCGGAGCCTGAGCTTATCCTCCCGGCTGTCTTTAGGTCATCTATTTCTTCCCCGACAAAAACATCTGGTTGTTTCAAAACTGAAATTTTCATGCATTTTAGCTCATGTAGGAATGTCGAAAAGCTGTTCTGAAAAACATAGCTTCTCTCCGTGCCAAACCAGTTGGGCTGGAATGAACGACTGTTGTTATAAATCTCCACTCTGCCTCTTCAACAGCCCAGAAGGTACAAAAGAGAAGTTTTCATGAGTCCAGCCAGACGAAGTGAATAAGACCTGCCCAGGGGAGCCTGAGCGTCAGGAGTATGGAGCTATCCCTTTCTCCACCGGCCGCCCCCCCCACAATCCCCTTTCAGACAATCTCTTCTTTCAGACAATCTCTGGGACCACCATTGGCAAAAGGACAGAGGGTCAGGGCTCTCTGTGTTCACAACAAATTCTTTTGTGTCCTTCAGTGGAAAAATATTTTACGACATAGCAGAACGACTGCTTGTTCTCTGATTCACCAGGAAAACTCAGTGACCCTGATGATGTGTGTCCTGGCCAGATCCGAGGCAGGGAAAAGGATTCCGAAGAAAGTGACCCAGAATAGAAAAGTCTGAGAAGAAGCTTGAAGATGCTAGACCACATTTCCACTGAGTGGTCCCTCCCCTCCCTCACTCCTGCTGCCACTGTGGGCCACAGAACGCCCACCTTTGCTGCCCTTTATCTCACAACCATCCTTGTCCACAGGGTGAAATGCCCACTCCCAAATTCCATGCATCAAAACTCTGTCCACCTGGGCTTTGTTTTAGAGTTTTGTTCTCTAGTTCCTGTTTCCTAGGATGCACATTCTTACAAGATGGTCTGTTGTAATGCTCAGGGCTCTGTAGGATGCAGGGCTCCAGCATCAGAGGATGTGCAAGGGAGGAGACCGAGGAATCATCTAGTTTGGTTTCCCATCTGTGGTGGGATTTCTATCTGCACCATGTCTGTCCACAGGCTTGGATCTGGTCTCGCCAGAGCAGAGAGATCCTTGCTCCGCAGGGTGGCCGTGAGAGGTCCTAGGAGGCTCTTCTTTCATTTCTCGTTGAGTAGGTCTGTCTCCCTCACCTCCTTCTGCAACTCCTTCTTCTTTTTTTTTTTTTTAAGGGATGCACCTGTGGTATAAGGAAACTCCCAGGCTAGGAGGCTAGGGGTTGAATCAGAGGTGCAGCTGCCGGCCAATGCCACAGCCACAGCAACTCAGGATCTGAGCCACATTCTCGACCTACCCCACAGCTCATAGCAATGCCAGATCCTTAACCCACTTAGTGAGGCCAGGGATGGAACCCACATCCTCATGGATGCTAGTCAGGTTTGTAACCCACTGAGCTACCACAGGAACTGCTCCATCTTCTTGATAGATTGTCTTTTAAATATTTGAGGAGAACACTCACTTTTCCCCAAACTCTCTTTTCTAAGTAGCACATCCTATCTCTTAGTCATTTCTCTTGTTTTTCTTTCTCTTCCTCCTCTGTTTACATTCTAGACATTCTTAATCCTCTAATCTTTTTCTGATGATCTCATGCCAACCAGAGTCTCCATCCTGTTTTTCTTTGAAGACTAAATGTAATATGTAATCTTCCTTCTGCGCTAAGTTTCATTTCATCAGTTTTAGCCAATAGATGAGATTGTTGACAGCATTTTGAATCTCGAGTCTGTCATCTATGGCACTGGCTAGCTTTCTTGATTTTTTTTTTCACTTACAACATTGATATTTTCTCCATAAAAATCACAGATAAGAAAATTAAAGTCTAGAGTTCCCTTGTGGCACAGTGGGTTACAGATCTGGTGTTGTTACTGCAGTGGCTTGGGTCACTGCTGTAGCATGGATTGAGTATCTGGCACTGGAACTTCTACAAGCTGCAGGTGTAGTCCAAAAGTAAAATAAAATAATAAAATACAGAAACAACTCTCTAGATTTTATCAGGACATTAATCACTCTTCAGATTCAATTATTCATTAGCTTCAAATTCCAGCTGGCTTTCTTATCATCCGGCAGGTATTTCACCATACTTTCTATTAAAATATTGTGAGATGTCTTGTCACGTGTTTTGCTAAAATCATGGCAGAGTGTATCCCGCTACAGTTTCCTCATCTTTCAACCTGGAGATGCTGTAAAATGTGGAATCTATCTGGACTAGGATTCTGGGTTGGCCGGATGGGTAGTCGCTTTCTTTCCTAAATACCCTCGTCAGGAATCTACTTGACTCACTGCCTTTGCTGCTGGCACCCTTCTTAGTTTCCCTTCTGGACCTCTCCTCCTTCTTGTTCCGAGTACCAAGATGCTTTTGGGTGGACCATCAAAGAATTGATCTGATTTGTTCCCAAGTTCCTGCTAGCCTGCTAGCCTGTCCTCCAAGATAACACCTGTATTTTAACGGCAGCCCCCTTGCCTCAGCCCAAAAGACAGGGGCCAGGAATCTGCGGCTACACCAGGAATGTGTGTCATCACACCTCCTGAGTGGCCGCTTGTTCTGTAAAGCTGGCCTTCTCCTCGCAATCTGCTTGTTTGTGCGCCTGGCAACTCTTGTTGTGCAACCAACTCCTGAACCCTGCCCCCAGCACTGCCACTCCTGTTATAGGCTGGGGACCTGCCACATGTCCCCAAGCCAGGCTGCTTTTAGCCAGTGTTAGAAAAAAGCCTCCTGGGATTTTTGCCTTCAAAGCTCTTTCCTAAACCAAGTTAGACCAGTTAGGGACTAACAACCCCACCTCTTCTCTCCTCTCCCTTCCTGCCCCTCCCCTTCATTACCAGCAACTGCGCGAGTTCATTCATTCATTCAGCAAAGAGTTGTTGCACACCTAGTATGTGCCAGTGTGAGGCAGGCAGTAACACAGCAAGAGCCCTGCCCTGGGAAAGTCACCAGTCCACCCAGGAAGACAGATGCTAAACACCTAAGAAGGACATTGTGAGCAGGGGGCTGTGGGCAGGACAAGCTTACCTCGTTCCAGAGGTCAGGGCAGTGATGAGGGAAGTGACCTAAACCACCTCGGTGCCCCTGAGAGCCCGAGAGAAGCCAGCCGTCCCCAAGGACCGTGCTCAGACCCACGGCCCCAGACTCTTCTGAACCCTGCAAGGCCGTGGGCTCCGTCTGTATCTAGTAGAATCTCATCTCACAGCCTGTCTCAATTTAACTCCAGGGCTGTCTCAGCCTTTGTTTATCCACAGCATAATGACCAACTTGCAGGGAGGCTTTCTTTTTGTAGGAGGAAAAAGGAGGTTTCCATCTCATGGCTGGAGTTGCCGGCTCTCCCTACCAGCTCCCCGTCCTCTTCAAAACCCCAGGCTGTGCCCACAAGTACCCTGAGGTCACCCTTTAGAATTAGAATTCCTCCCTGTCCTGTCCCTAGGGCGTTGGATTTCTGAAACTAGGGCTGTTGACGACTATAACCATGGCTCCGTTGATGTGATCTGTCTTCTCACATTCTTTTCTGGGGGCTTCCAGACCTCCTGACATGCAGACCCCCCAGACCTGGGGTCTGTGCAGCCAAAAGAAGGAAAAGTAAGTTTGTGAGAAGTGTTTCCTCAGCCTTGCGGGTCTCAGCCCCCTCTTCCCTAGCCTGCCCTCGCCTCCGTCCCCTCCCCCAGGTCTCATCCAAGGACTGGGTGCTGGCTGTGGCTGCACGGCCACTTTGTCCTCTGGCTGGGCATCTGCTCTCCCAGGCGCTGTCTCTCCAGAATCTCCTTGGATGTGGTGAGAGGTTTTGCACTGGAGACCGGCTGAAGGCTGGAGGCAACTGCGAACCTGGAAGCTTTCCCTTTCGTCTTCTCCCTAAACATTTGACAGGAATTAAAGTTCCCCCCAGGGGAAACCAATTTCACAGATTGAAACCAAACTTTTTTCCTTCAAGTAGTCCCTCCCTCTCCCCCCCCCTCCCTCCCTCGCTTGTCTCTGGGCCTCCAAAGGCATGATTTCCTCTGAAATAAAGCCACTTGGGCTCAAAGTGCCGGCGGTGCACAGGCCGCCTGGGCTGCGGGCCTGTGCTCGCGCTCCGCCCTGAGCCTGTTTCAGGCCTGTCACAACTCATCTCCCACCAGGCCCCGAGGCCTGGGGACGGCAGAAACTCCACCCCCCCCTGGAAAAAATAATAAAATGTGGAACCGGTTTCTTTTTAAATGGCTTCTGTTTCACAATTTAAGTAGAGTTTTCTGTCAGGAAATGATTACCCATTAGGCCTTTCAGGTGGAGGCTGGAGGAGGAGGGGAAGGAGGAGAGAGACGGAGCTGAGGCGGAATGAATGTCAGGGCTTCGGGGCTCTGCGCCGAGGGAGGCTGCCTTGGACCGAACCAGGCCCTCAGGATCTTGACTTGTTCCTCAAAGGCTGCTGGGCAGAGCCCCTCCTCAGGACAGAGAGGACAGAGTGGCCGCTGTCACCCTTCCGACGCTGCTGGGCTCTCATGGGCGCAGCTCTGGACAGGACCCAGCTTAACGAGACTGAACGTACGTCTGGAATTATTGCGGTTGCATTGTTTCCTCAGTGGCACCCTTTGCACCCGCCACAGGAAGGAATTGAAACAGTGGGCATGATCTCAGGCAAATTTGTTAAAAGTACATTTTTGGAGAGTGGGCCACCCCTCAAGTAGGCACCCGCCCCCCTTTACAATTGGGTTTTGTATCCCGGAGCTGGGGACCTGAGTGGAGACCTGATTCTTCCTGCCCCGCCCACTTCCGGGTGCATAAGGGCTGAGTGTTGATTGGTCTTTGCCTGGAGCATATTTGATCTTCTGATTGGTCTGGGGCGGGATACCTCATTTGCATGCGGAACAGGTGATAGGAATATTCCCTGGAGAGTTCCTCATTGTTCTGACTGCTAGGTCCCGTAGCTCAGGGTGGGGGAAGGGGCATTACAATGAGATGCCCGGGGTGATGATAAGGGTCTGGTAATTCTTGGCCAGAGGCTTTGGGTTTAATTTCCTTAAAGGGGACTTGACACTTAACAGAATGGTGCCAGGGAGCCGCTGGGTGTTAGCAGCCCGCATCATCCTAGGATCACAGGGATGGGCTTAGGCAAGCCTAGACAAGTCTGCTTCCAGGAAGGCGAAGATGGAAATAGGAGGCTTGGCGGGAGAGGGGAGACTGCCGACAGAGGCACAGCATCAATATGCATGTCTGGGCAGTGTGTGTTGCACATGGAATGTCAGCACATGCACGCAGGGTCTATGGAAGCTATTGGTGAGCATCCCTAAAAGGGTGGAGGGCTCCAACGCACATTTGGAATTTTCATTGGAAACACATGCACAATTAACAAAAATGAAAGCCTAAGAGACATTGAACGTGCACCCAAGCAATTAGCAAGCTAATTCATTTGGATTGTCTGGATGGTGAGGCTCCAGTCACCAAATCCTCAGGCTGTGGTGTTGGTGGTGGAAAGCTAGAAGGTTTTCAGATACCCTGAAGCCCTATAGGGGGCTTCCCAGACCCATGGTGTATGGCTGTGGGGCAGCATGGAGGCTGGACTTTTACAGTTAACATCTTGTGATTCCCGAGTGACCCAGTTTGGAAATGGGATTCAGAGAGAAAGCATTCGTCCTACTTAAAAACTCCTTGGAGTTCCTGTTGTGGCTTAGCAGGTTAAGAACCTGACATAGTCTTCAGGATATGGGTTTGAAGCTGGCCTTGCTCAGTGGGTTAAGGATCCAGTATTGCTGTGGCTGTGGTGGCATATGTCACAGATGCAGCTCTGATTCAGGTCCTGGCTTGGGAATTCTATATGCCACAGGTGCAGCCTTAAAAAGAAAAAGGAAAAAAAAAAAAAAGGAAAAAAAGAAAGAAAGAAATGTGTTTCTCTCAGCTCTGGAGAAGTCCAAGATCAGGGTGCCAGCAGGCTTGGTGTCTGGGCAGAACTTGATCCCTGGTCCTTCCTGTTTCCTCACATGGAGGAAGGAGTGAAAGAGGCCTCCTTTATAAGGGCACTAATCCTGTTCATGAGGGCGCCACCCTCCTGGCCTAATCACCTCCCCAAAGCCCCACCTCCTAATACCATCTACTTGGGGGTTAGGATTTCAACATAAGAATTTGGGAAGGACACAAACATTAAGTCCCTACCATACATATGGAGAGCCAACCAACACTAGGATCTCTGCTGTCAAGGAGCTTAGCAATCTACGGGGGGAGGGGGGGGAGGAGAGAGACAAGGAAACAATAGGGGGTGGTCTCTGCCAAGGCACAGGGAAAAGGAGGTACCCAAAGGGAGCCCCTAGCTGGGTTCTAAAAGGTCAGAGAAAGCTTCTTGGAAGAAGAAGAGCCCCAGCAGGGACCCAGAGGACCACCCAGGAGAAGGGGCGGTTGGTAAAGAGAGTGGCATACAGGGCAGTGAGAACAGTCTGTGTGCAAATGGGAGAGGAGTGGGAGGAGAGGCAGGAGAGATTAGCTGAGATCAGCTCGCGAAGGTCCTTCATGCTCTGGGTGACCAGATGTCCCCGTTTGCCCTGGGATAGTCTCAGTCTACACTTGCTGTCCCAGCATAACGACCACCCTCTCCCCTCCCTCACTCTCGATAGCGATTGGTTGGACCCCCCAAATGATATGGTCACCCCTTTCAAGCCATGCCAAAGAATTTGAATTCAACCCTGCAGGTCCAAGGAGCCACAAAGCCCTTTAAGGAGAGGAGAAACACGATCCCATTTGCACTGCAGAAACATGACTTTGGCTGCAGTCGAAAAATGTTCTGGAGAAAAGAATATTGTTTTAGGAGATTACCGCCTTCGTCCAAAATAGAGCTGAGGGTGGCCAAGGGTAAGAGATTGATTGTGATGACGGATGAATTCAAGATGAATGAGAAATATTGAGACAAGGAACCACAAGGTCTTGGTGTTTGTGTTTACTCTGTGCTCCCTGGTCATTCATGTTTTGCCTTCTGAGGTTTAAGACTGGCTTCTGCTGGCAGCCGGGGGCTTGGGGTCCAGCAGCTCAGAAGCCTTGGAAGAGCTGGAAGGGAAGAGAATGAGAACAGGCCCAGCTTGGTGTTTGTCCCTGGAATGCAGAGCTTCCTGTGCTGAGCTGGGTCCCAGCAGTGGCCTGAGTTGGGGCCAAGGTCAGGGCCAGGGCAGGGTGGTGCTGCTTTGGGGTGGGACAGCCCGGGTGGTAGCACTTGGGAGCTTGATGCGGACTTCTTTGCCCTTTGACCCAGGGGCGGGTTCACAGCCGGTAGGGTTGAGGAATGTTACAGGCTTGTGAATTACATTTTTAAAAATATTTTATCAACACCTCAAAAGTAGAACAAGCTCCAGCCCATGGCACATGTGTTTTCCATGTGTGTTGCGACTGTAGAAAGGAACCAAACAACTCTGTATTGAACTTGTCAGAATATAATCAAAAATTCCGCTAATTGCTTCAACATGAAGCCCACTGCACGCTCTCCCTTCATCATCAGAAGCAGGTCCCATTAGTGAGCGCCGCCACTCAATAACAGTACTTTATTGTGTTTCTTGGACAACTGCAAAAGCTTATCTTCCACTGCAAGGGTTTCTCATTTTTGGAACCTGTGTCCCCCAAACAGCCATCATAACTAACTACATCAAGAGTGCAGGACTGGGAAGGGTACTGTGCAAAGAAATTCCTGAAATGGGTATGGACACTCATGCTGAGATGGTGGTTTTGGCCAGAAAGTTAAACTCGAGCAAAATGAATTGATTCTAGGCTGCTGGCCTCATTGCCCAAGAAAGCAGCAAACACAAAAATCTGCCAGTGGGTCTATGCTGTTCAGTGCATTTGTTTTATCTCTGAAGGCCAATAATCATGACAGGAGAAAGCTGAAGGAAATTAGAGCCCAGGAAGAAAAATTCAAGGGGTTTGCAACAGTTGCAAAGGAAAACATTATTTCTCTCTAATCTTTCTTGTCTCTCATTTCAGCTCCCATTAAGCATCTGCACAGTGGGGGCTTGGGGTGGGGGAGGAAGTGGAGAGAAGAAAAAAGAGAAAGTGAAAGCTGCTAAAAGAAATAGTTAAGTTCTCAAATAGAGAGAGGGCATAATAATTATTTATACGGAGATGAGAGAACCTGAGTGCAGAGTCTGTAAATGTTTATATTTGGTTTTTAAATGAAATATGGTAAGCCCTATTTACTATTCAGAATTCCAAATTTATAAAACAGATTTTTTTTTGGGGGGGGGTATTGTTGTTAGTGGGAAGAGGAGGTGGAAATGGGTTGGGATAGGAGTTTCTTCTTTACTTTGCATAAAAACTCTTTACTTTGCAAAACGATTCACTGAAAGCTTCTTTTACTTAACAGCTCTGCTGGTGCATTTAATTTACCAAACAAAAAAAAAATCAATTTTAAATAGAATTTTAGAAATAAAGTCTGTGTTATGCCCTGGAAATGTAGTAGCTTTTTAAAATAAAAACAGACTGGGGTGAATATCAAAATAAATTTGCATTCTTTGAATAAATTCTTACGAGACCTTCCAAGGTCATTGTGGTGGGAGAAAGTTGAAGGAGTAAATTAAGTAGAATTAGGGAAGGGAATCATGGATTTAAGTTTAAAAATTAGACATGAGGAGTTCCCGTCATGGCACAGTGGTTAACGAATCCGACTAGGAACCATGAGGTTGTGGGTTCGATCCCTGGCCTTGCTCAGTGGGTTAACAATCCGGCGTTGCTAGTGAGCTGTGGTGTAGGTTGCAGACGCAGCTCGGATCCCGCATTGCTGTGGCTGTGGTGTAGGCCGGTGGCTACAGCTCCAATTCGACCCCTAGCCTGGGAACCTCCACATGCCGCAGGAGCGCCCCAAGAAATGGCAAAACAAACAAACAAAAAATTAGACATGAAATAATCAAAGGGATGAATTTTATTTACTGTTTAATGAAAGTATAGTTGATTTACAATGCTGTGCCAATTCCTACTCTACAGCAAAGTGACCCAGTCATACACATAGATACATTCTTTTTCTCATACTATGTTCCATCATGTTCTAGCCTAAGAGATTGGATGTATTTCTCTGTGCTGTAGGACCTCATTGCTGATCCATTCTATTCTAAATGGAATAGTTTGCATCTATAAGGGATGAGTTTTAGTAGGAGACCCAACTTCTGTAAAAGTAAAATTAAATGATGGCTTTCTGGTTCAAGATGCAGATAACCTCCCCTCCCTTCCAAATACCCATTAAATCAACCAAATAAATACATACAGAGAATGCTGCGTCTGTGTTTACATGGTTTCTGCAAAAGCAAATATGACAGTTAGAAAAGAGCAGAGAGGGGAGGGTGAGTTGATCCTTATTTATTTTATTTTATTTTTTCTATTTAGGGCCTTACCTGTGGCATATGGAAGTTCCCAGGTTAAGGGGTCACATCGGAGCTGAAGCTGCCAGCCTACACCACAGCCACAGCTACACCAGATCCAAGCCACATCTGCCACCTGCACCTGATAGCGGTTCGTACCTGCTAAGCCACAATGGGAGCTCCCTGATCCTAATATTTTTAGGCTGCCATTCCTGGGACAATAGGAATGCCTTGAGAAGTTCCCATTGAGGCTCAGTGGTTAACGAACCCATGAGGACACGGGTTCAATCCCTGGCCTTGCTCAGTGGATTAAGGATCTGGTGTTGCCGTGAGCTATGGTGTAGGTTGCAGACACAGCTTGGATCCGGAGTTTCTGTGGCTGTGGCATAGACTAGCACCTACAGCTCCAACTTGGATCCCTAGCCTGGGAACCTCTATATGCTGTGGGTGCAGCCCTAAAAAGACAAAAAAAAAAAAAAAGAAAAAAAGAAAAAAATAGTTTCCATGAAAGGTAACATACCTAATGTAAAAAAATTAGGATGAGTGATTTGTTCCCAAAAGATTAGATTATTTCAACAGTAATTTGGAGCTGGGGGCTATGAAGTAAAAGGTTATTAAATGTCTTATTTTACATGGGAGAGGGGCAGTGAGGAGATGTGATTTCTTGCATGATTGTAATCAAGAATTTAGGCTCCATGCCTTGGCTGTTGTGAATAGTGTTGCAATGACAGCCAAGACATGGAAACAGCCTACATGTCCAACAGATGAATGGATAAAGAAGATGTGTTACATATATACAATGGAATACTACTCAGCCATAAAAAGGACAAAATCGTGCCTTTTGCCTAACATGGATGGAACTAGAGACTCTCAAGCTGAGTGAATAAGTCAGAAAGAGAAAGGCAGACACCATATGATATCACTTATATGTGGAATCTAAAACATGGCACAAATGATCTATCTATAAAACAGAAACAGACTTATGGAGGAAAGACTTAAGTTTGCTGGAGGGAGGGGAGGGGGGAGGGAGTGGGATGGACTGGGAGTTTGGGGTGAGTAGATGCAAACTATTGCATTTGGAGAGGATAAGCAATGAGATCCTTCTGTACAGCCCAGGGAACTCTATCCAATCACTTGCGAGGGAACACGATGGAGGACAATGTGAGAAAAAGCATGTATATATATGTAAAACTGGGTCACTTTTCTGTGCAGCAGAAATTGACAGAATAGTGCAAGTCAACCATAATTGGGGGCAGGCTGGGATGTTGGTTGAGAGCTCTCCACATGGTGCACAGAGTCCTCAGAACCTCAGCCGAGGCTGACTGACTCCACTGGGTCCTGCTGAAGCCGGATGGTTGGGCCTTAGGAACACAGGGCTCCTGCAAGGAAGGATGAGCCAGTTTTTATCTTTGGGCTGGGCAGTTTCTGAGAAAGGGATCCACCAAGCTTCTATTAGACAGTTTCTTCTGGTTGTGAGTTTTCTGAGCCCCAAGGGAAGGAAGAGGGCCACCGAGGACATCAATTTCATCAGATCCTGTTGTCAACTAGGCACCTCACTCTCCCTTCTCGGCTGTGCTGGTTGGATCCAGGACAGGATCCAGGAGTCCAGCTTCTCAGGGACTTGTAGCCAATCTTCCTGATCTCAGCTGCTTGCTGTCCTCACGTCTCCCTGAACTTATCTGGAGCCATGTCACTCCAGCTTTTCTGGAAACCACGCACTTCTGGCTCTGCTGCCAGAAAGGACAGCTCAGGATAACAGAATAGAACGAAATACAAGACATCCACAGATGACAAAATGGACATTTTATGTCAGGAGAGAAAGAGTAAATGGCCCAATGAATTGTATTGATGATCATTAGAAAAAGGAACATGACTTTCTTTCTTTCTCAGTGGTTCATTAATGGAGAGTTTGGCTGGGCACCCTGTGTCAGGGTTGGTAACCTTGACCGCTCCCGGCTTCCCTATCAGTAAAATAAAACACGATCCAATTAGTCGACCAAGGTCCCTCTCAGTCCCGAATGTTCTGTGGCCAGCCTAAGCTAAGATGGCTGCTGCTTTGATTGGTCTTTTTCAAAGCTCAATTGAGCAGTGGCTTTTGGTAAATCAAAATAGAAAGACAAAAGTAAAAATAAACTTGCCTGACTCTCTCCCTTGAAAGAAAAAGAAAGATGACTGAGATGGGGCCCTTCCAGCCTCGAGGGCCTGAGGGACTCTGGAGCTTTTTGACATGCACTGTTTGTTTTCAATGGGAAATTACTCAAAATGTAATAAGGAAATATTTTGCTGAGTAAATAGATTCGTTTACATCTTGTGGCATGGACAGTTAAAAGGAATCCTGGCCTTTTAACTCACTTGGCTGAGATCCCTAGGCAAAGAGGGATTTCTCTTTTCACTAGCCACTTCTGTCTTTCCAAAGGGGGCTCTTCCTCCTCCTCCTCCTTTGGAAACCAGATATTTTAAGATACTTGAAATCCAGGGAGGAAAAAGAGACTTGATTCTCCTGTGACGGGGGAGAAAATTGTTCATGTTTTGTGGTCAGAGCCTTTTCCAGAACCCCTGCTGCCTCTCTCGGGAGAAGGCTAGCTGTGTCAGCGCAGAGTTTAGGAGGTGGAATTGAGGTAATGGGTGAGACAGACACACAACTGGGGAAGTGAGGAGGCAGCATTTATGTTGGAAAGGACAAGATAGACAACTTATCCCTGAGAGAAGACTGGAGATGAAAATGAGGGTGGACCGAGAGAGCTCAGAGCGGGGCAGCCCTGGCGAGGATCTGGCCTGGGAGGTGGCAGGGAGGGGAAGAGGTTTCTGGGGTGATCCTGGCAGGGGAGGGGAGCAGAGGACAAGCTCAGCCCGACTGGCTGTGCTCTCAAAGTGTAGTTCTCTCTGCAGTTCTTGGCAATTTTTCCCCAAGTAAAAGTTGGAATTGATTTCATTTCTATTTTGCAGCAGAGTGTGGGTCTTTGAATCCAAATGTATGTGCTGAGGCTAAGCCAAGAAGGCTCTGGCTCTATTTGGGTTTTGCCACAAAAGCCAAAGGTTGTATCACTCTTGGCCCTTTTCTCTTGGCCTTGCCCCGTCTCTTTGCCTCACAGAAAGGTTCTCCTTGTTTCTTCTCGCTCCTAGGCCTTCTCCCTGCTGTAAGCTGCCCCTTCACCAGTTCCCTCTGACCCCAATACAGGTAAAAATGCATTAAAATGAGGAGTTCCCATTGTGGCTCAGTGGGTTAGGAACCCGATTAGTATCCACGAGGATGTGGGTTTGATCCTGGCCTCACTCAGTGGGTTAAGGATTCAGCATTGTCGCAGGCTGTGGTGTAGGCGGCAACATGGCTTGGATCTGGCATTGCTGTGGCTGTGGCTGGCAGCTACAGCTCCAATTCAACTTCTAGCCTGGGCAACTTCCATATGCCACAGGTGCAGCCCTAAAATGAAAACAAAAAAAAAATCAGTCATGATACTAATAAATATCAGCTCATCTTTGTCCTCATCTGCAGCCTCTGGAGAAAGTTTGAGTTTGGAAATCATTATTCCTTTCAAACTAACTGCAGGATGGTCCTTACCAACTGGCTACGGAGAGACTACTTTGAATCACACACCCCACATCCATGCTTCCAAACCACACAAGCTGCCACTTAATGGGAAATCCTAGCCCTGTCTAGAATCCTCATTGCTCAAAAAGAGTAGAAAGGAAACAAAATCAGCTGAGGATGGGAAGTGTATAACTTTTAAAAGTATGTTGTTGCATATGGCTTCCTAGTATATTTTTGAGGATTACATCAGGAATCATCAGGAATTAAAGGACCATTCTTTTTTTGTTTTTGTAGGTATCTTGGTCTGGGTTTGGTATCGGAGTAATTCTGTCCTCCTAGAATGACACAGGAAGTATTTCTTCCTCTTGAATTTTTGGGAAGAATTTGAGAAGGATTGTTCTTTTTCTAAAAAATGTTTGGTATAATTCATTAATGAAGCCATCTGGTACAGGGCTTTTCTTTGTTAGGAATTTTTTTTTAATTTCATATTCCATGTGTGCTTTTTTTTTTTTTAATTGTTATTTCCCCAATACAGTTTTTTTTTTTTCTACTATACAGCATGGTGACCCAGTTACACATACATGTACACATTCTATTTTCACGCATTATCATGCTCCATCATAACTGACTAGACATAGTTCCCAGTGATACACAGATGTTGGGAAGTTTTGATTTCTGATTCTATTTTCGTATTTATAGGCCTATGCAGATTTTCTCATGAATTTGTCTTGGTAGGTTTTGTGTGTCTAAGAATTTGTTCATTTCATCTAGATTATCCAATTTGCTGGCATACAATTGTTCATAGTACTTTCCTGTAATCCTTTTTTTTTTTTTTTTTTTAGGGCTACGCCCAAGGCATATGGAAGTTCCCAGGCTGGAGTTCCAACTGGAGCTGAAGGCCTACACCACAGCCAGGTAACACTGGATCCTTAACCCACTGAGCCTGGCTAGGGATGGAACCTGCATCCTCATGGATACTAGTCAGATTTGTTACCACTGAGCCACAATGGGAATTTCTATACTTCTTTTTAATTCTGTAGAATCAGTAGTATTATCCTCACTGTAACTTCTGATGTCATATTTTCAGCCTTATTTCTTTTTGTTCTTTGTCCTCTGGTTAAATTTATAGCAGTTTTGTTGGTCTTTTCAATGAAACAACTTTTGATTTTGTTGATCTTCTCTATTTTTTCTAGTCTCTATTCAATTTATCTCTCTTCTAACCTTATTTCCTTCCTTCGACTAGCTTTGGGTTTAGTTTGTTCTCTCCTAGTTGCTCAAGGTATCAAATTAGCTTGTCGATTTTTTTTTTTTTGTCTTTTTAGGGCTGCACCCACAGCATATGGAGGTTCCCAGGCTAGGGGTCTAATAGGAGATGTAGCCGCCAGCCTACACCATGGCCATAGCAATGTGGGATCTGAGCTGAGTCTGCGACCTACACCACAGCTCACAGCAACGCCAGATCCTTAACCCACTGAGCGAGGCCAGGGACGGAACCCGCAACCACAGGGTTCCTAGTCGGATTCGTTAACCACTGCACCATGAGGGGAACTCCCTGGAATCTTTTTTAATGTAAATTATTACAATTTAGTTCCCTCTTAGCACTGCTTTTTCTAAGTTTTGATATGCTGTGCTTTTGTTTCCATTCGTCTCTAAATAGTTTCTAATTTTTCTGGCGATTTCTTCTTTGACTCAATTAGTTGTTTAAGAGCATGTCATTTAATTTCCACATATTTGTGAATTTTCCAGTTTTCCTTCTGTTAGTGGTTTCTAACTGCATGTAGTTGTGGTTGGGGAAGCAACTTCATGTAATATTTATCTTTCTAAATCTATTGGGACGTGTTTCATAGACTAACATAAGACCTGTTCTGAAGAATATCCCAGGTGCACTTGAGAAGAGTGTATATTCTGTTGTTGGGTGAATTATTATGCATGCCTGTTTATAATGTTTATGTCTTCTTTTTGTATTATTTTTATTAATATAAAATTTCCTTCTTTGTCTCTTGCAAATGTTTTTTAATTTAAATTCTATTTTGCCTGATTTGATATAGTAATCTCTGCACTCTTTTAGGTACTATTTCTACAGAATACTTTTTTCATCTTTACACTTTTTAACCTGTTTGTGTCTTTGGATCAATCTTTTGTAGTCAGGATATAGTCGGGTCATGTTTTAAAGCCCATTCTGCCAATCTCTGCTTTTGATTGGATAGAATAATGCATTTACACATAAAATAATTACTGACAAGAAAGACTTCTGCCACTTTGTCATTTGTTTTCTATATGCCGTATAGCTTTTTTTCCTCTCATTTCCTTCATTACTGTCTTCTTTTGCATTTAGTTTTTTTTTTTTTTGCAGTGAAATGTTTAAATGCCTTTCTCATTTTCTTTAGTATATATTCTATAGATGTTTTCTTTGTGGGCATTACACTCTAATATTATAATACTCTAGGAGTTCCTGTCATGGCTCAGTGGTTAACGAATCCGACTAGGAACTCTGAGGTTGCGGGTTTGATCCCTGGCCTTGCTCAGTGGGTTAAGGATCCGGCGTTGCCGTGAGCTGTGGTTGTAGGTTCACAGACGTGACTCGCATCTGGCCTTGCTGTGGCTGTAGCTGTGGCATAGGCTGGCGGCTACAGCTCCGATTTGACCCCTAGCCTGGGAATCTCCATATGCCGTGGGTGCAGCCCTAGAAAAGGCAAAAATGAATAAATAAATAAATAATAAAATAAAATAAAATTATAACACTCTAATTTGACCTTTACTTCAATAGCATACAAAAACTCTGTTCCAATATAACTCTGTCCCTACCCCTTTTAGTTACTGATGTCACAAATTACAGCTTTATAGATTGTAAATTCAAAAACAGGGATGCCTGCTATGGGCTGGAGGCTGGAACCCTGGTAGCCACTATCCTGCTAAGAGCTGATATTGACTGAAATTAACAGGCCACGCTTTCCTTTGGAAGCTGCAAGCCTTTGACTCAAGAGTGTCCAAGAGTTACATCAGACAGATCCTGATGGTGCAACTGTTGTTGAGATGGAGAGGTCCTTCCCTGACATCCCTCCTCCGCTTTCTGACTGTTTTTATACTATTTTCAATAAGAGTGTCACAAATCCAGGCTAAGAATAATTCTTGAATACTGTCTGATTCAGCAAAGAAATCACTCACTTCATGAATGTCGGCCGCTATTTTTATTTATTTTGATTAAGAAGAGAGTGAAACAACATAAAAGTATGCCAGAACTTCACTTGTTTGGTAGACATGTGAGAGATTTCTTTGTTGAATTGGATAAGAGGTTTTGAACAGTAGGAGAATATTTCCTCAGTTTTTTGTGCTGTTCACAACATCACACTAAAAAAACAACACTCTCAATTTTAACATTTAAGAATTTGAGTTCTTGGCGTTCCTGTCATGGCTCAGTGGTTAACGAATCTGACTAGGAACCATGAGGTTGTGGGTTCGATCCCTGGCCTTGCTCAGTGGGTTAAGGATCCAGCATTGCTGTGAGCTATGGTGTATGAGGCAGATGCAGCTCGGATCCCGCGTTGCTGTGGCTCTGATGTAGGCTGGTGGCTGCAGCTCCGATTAGGCCCCTAGCCTGGGAACCTCCATATGCCGCAGAAGCGGCCCTAGAAATGGCAAAAAAAAAAAAAAAAAAAAAAGAATATGAGTTTCATGAGAAGAGAGCTGCCTTATAGTTACTTCCTTATCTCCAGCACTTATAACAGTGCCTGCCATCTACTGAGGGTTCATAGTAATTTCTTTAAAAGAAAGAACGGAATTTCAATAGCAGATCCATATTCATCTCACCATCATTTTCACTCACGTATGTGCTTTTGTGAAAGAGAGCCAAAGAATATTTCACATGACGAATGATGTGGAGAATTCTCACTCCATTTTGCTCCTAAAAAAAGCTGCAAAGGGCCATGCCCTCGGGGGGCCTGCTTCTGTCTGCAGGAGGGCCCCACAGCTCCTCAAAGAAGGAAAGCAGTGTTTCAGCCAGGGTGGCTGTGGAAGGCTACGCTCTGGTGGAAGCTGGTTAAAAAATACTTGGAGGGATGTTTTTCTCAGTGCTCACAGCTTCATGGGAGGTTGTGATTTTAAAGGTATGAGGCCAGTCATGTTCCCTGAACAGGTTCTCCCAGAAACAGCTCATTGTGAGGATATGAATTTCAGGCTATCTGGGGACTGTGTGTGTGTGTGTGTGTGTGTGTGTGTGGCATATGGAAGTTCCCAGGCTAGGAGCCGAATAGGAGCTGTGGCTGCCGGTCTACACCACAGCAACAGCCACAGCAAGGCGGGACCTATACCACAGCTCATGGCAATGCTGGATCCTTAACCTCCTGAGGTCAGGGATGGAACTCAAATCCTCATTGATACTAGTCCATTCGTGACCGCTGAGCCACAGCATGAACACCTGTCTGAGGACTTTTTTAAGAGGGATCAAGCTCTGCATTTCCCGACCTGGCCACGTTCGCTCAGGGAGATGGACCCGTTTGTCCCACATAGTGACTGTGAACCAGGCCTCCTGAGAAGCAGCCAGCTCCACAGAGGACTTCCCTGAGTGCAGGCTGGGGCTTCTGCTACCCTCTTCCTGCATTTCAAGTCCCTCTGGCTCTTAGGGGACCTGCTGACCTGCAGAACTTGGTCTAGGTCACCACAAGACACATGCTAATAAAAACTGTCATCTTTTTAAAATTTTTTTTGTCTTTTTGCCTTTTCTAGGGCCACTCCCGGGGCATATGGAGGTTCCCAGGCTAGGGGTCTAACTGGAGCTGTGGCCACCGGCCTACGCCAGAGTCACAGCAACACGGGATCCAAGCCGGTCTGCAACCTACACCACAGCTCATGGCAACGCCGGATCCTTAACCCACTGAGCAAGGGCAGGGATTGAACCTGCGACCTCATGGTTCCTAGTCGGATTCGTTAACCACTGCGCCACGATGGGAATTCCCAAAAACTGTCATCTTTAAAACTAACCTGGGAATTTCTATTGTGGCTCAGAGGAAATGAACCCAACTAGGATCCGTGAGGGTGGGGGTTCGATCCCTGGCCTCACTCATTGGGTTAAGGATCCTGTGTTGTCTGTGAGCTGCAAAAGAGGTTGTAGATGTGGCTCAGATCCAGTGTGGCTGTGGCTGTGGTGTAGGCTGGCAGCTGCAGCTCCAATTCCACCCCTAGTCTGGGAACTTCTATTATAAATACATAAAAAAATAAACAAAAAAACTCCACTTCCTGTAGCCAGAGCATGTGGTGCTAAACCACTTGTGAGGCTGGCGCACATCCACCTCCACTGTGTGCCCATGTCCCTCAGCAGAAAGTCTGGACAAGTCTGGACATATGGGCAGGTCGGGCCCTTGGCAGTCTGCTGCCCCATCTCGCAAAACGCCCCCATCTCTGCTCAGCAGCCCACCCGGCCCTCCAGCCCAGATCTGCACTTGGCTGTCTTCCACTTCCAGGCTTCCCGCCGTGCCTTTCCCTCCACGTTGGGGGCCCTCCTGCCCAGGCACCTCCCTCCTCCAGCGGTAGCCTGATCCAGGTCCTCATAGCCCTCAGGTCTCCCCTCGAATGTCCCCGCTCAGACTCCCCCAACTCTTACCCCGCTACCCGCCTCCCCTCTGCACGCTCTGCCAGGCTCTGTCTGTGCCGCCCCGTCCTCTCTCCCGTCTTCCTAGTAGGGCAGGAACCGTGTCTAGGTCCCCGGTGGTGGTGGCCTTGCAAAAGTGAATGGAAAGGACCTCAGACTCCAAGACTATCCTCCGAGTCCCCCAGGCAAGGCCAGATGAGCCGACTGAGAAGGGCGCCCCCTTTTGGCCAACACGAGGGAGGCTTGGTCCACAGCCTCCCCCAAGGGCAGCCAGAGGAAGAGCATGGGATCCCGCAAAGCAGGGCTAGGGGGCGGGGGTCGCAAGGAAGTGGTAAGGGTCCTGTCAACACGCCATCCCTTGGGGGCTGGAGGTCCGCCCCAGCCCCCACCCCTAGCCAGGAGGCATGCAGGTTCTCAGGCCGAAGCATCAGGCGGAGGCCAAGCAAAAGGACGCCGGCAGGGCTGAGGCTGGGAGGGGAGGCCGCAGGCCCAGGAGGAGGAGCCGGGGGGAGCCAGGAGGGCCCCAGCCCTTTCCTCACTCCCTAGTGAGAGGATGCACAGCCTAGATGCCATCCAAGAGGAAGCCTTTTGGCACAAATACGAGCCCTGGCTAGAACCCTCACTGCTCAAGAAAGAGGAAAAAAGAAGCAAAGGCAGCGAGCGTGGGGAGCCGTGTTTTCCTGCGTGTGCTCGGCTGCACGCCTTGCATGCGGGATATTCTCTCTTGCTTCAGGAGGGCCCTGTGGTGCGGCTCCATCTCCCTCATGGCTCCAGCTCCCACTGGATGGGACATAAGGGACTGGACATCCCCCTCCCCCCAGCCCCCCAGTCCCGACCCGGCAGCATCACCCCCACCCGCCCACCTGGCCCACCGCGCCGTCTCTCCGCCTCTGGAGACTGCCCCAAGCATCCCGGTTTGACCCCCTCATCTCCTCCATCACCTCCGCAGCCAGTTCTCAGCATATAACTCCCCAATTTAAAACGTTCAGAGTGTTTATGTTTTCCTGATTGAACTCTGACTCATACGAGCCTAGGAAGGAATTCTCTAATAAGAAGAAAAACATAGTACTCTGAAGGCCCAGGGAACCTAATTTTATACAAGATTTATTGCAGAAAAAGGAAGTCAAGACTATTAATAAAATTTAGGAAAATGTAGACTTTATGAAGTAGGGCAGAAATGGGCCATCAAGCTCAGATTTTCTTCAAACGAAAATGGGATAAGGAAGAATGGTATGAAGTTCAAGATGAAATGAAAGATCTGAATTGCTGTCTCGGAATACCAAGTTGGTAACACGGAAGACAAGCTTAAAATATTCCCTAAAACGAGGGGAAAAGGAGGAAAAGATATTCTGAGAAAACCGTTTTAGAGGTCATCTTTGCAAACTTAGTAAAAAGTTCTATATCTTGATAAAAACAAGACAGAAAACTTATTATCAAGCCGAGGGAACTTGGATTAAATTTTTAAAAAGTTGAATTCTAAGCAAAATGTAAACATGTCACAGTTTGTACCTGGAATTCTAAAAACCATTTGTGAATCAGATTCACCTGAGAACAGTTAAATAAACAAATATAAATTCATGAATCCTAGTCTCAGAGATTTTATTGAGCAGGTCTGGGACAGGGCCTGAGAATCTGTATTTTTCGTTTAAAAAAATGATCATTTTGACACAGCTGGTCAAGACCAGGGTTTGAAAAGGCCCCGTTTCCAAGAAAAGTTACAGTACTGCACCACCTAGTGGCAATATACCCTCATTGCGGACTCTGTGGGGATGGTTTCTGGCTAGAATAAGACCTGGTGTGTTTTAACTGAGTTTACTCTCCTGCGCAAAAATTAGTAACTTGCTGTAAATATTTTGGGAAGGAAGAAGGAGGTCGTTAAGCGAATTGGGCTGGAGAAGGCAAAAGAAACACCGGCTTCCATAATGAATCGAGTTAGTGTCAGAAAGGGACTCTCTTTTGGGGGGAGAAACCCCAAGTCTGTTTCTCTGTGGGGTCGTGCAGCCTCAGGGACTCACTGAATCCTTAGGACTCTCAAACCCAAACATTGGCAAAGAGAGTCTGTCCTTGACTCGCTGAGGAAAACTGCCTAATTATGGATGGGTACAACCAAAGGGAGATACATGTAGAAAAGAAGAAAGCTCAGGCAGTTTGTTCACTCTGCACAAGGGAGCGTGTGGTCACACGCAGGGTTCCAGAGCATCACGCCCAGCCTCGCTTGGAGACTTTCTTTTCTAGGTGTCAGTTTGAAAATGCCATGTTTAGCTGCCACCGTTTAGGAGCAGTCCCCTAGATATTAGACCCTGTGATGTCCAGACCAAGAAAAGCGGAACCTTCTTTCCCACTTAACTGGGTCCATGCTCTTGGTTCCAATTTCCTTTCTGAGACTCCAACTTCTTTCCCAAAGAAGTTGGCCCAGGAATCACTTCATCGTTCCAGTGAGACTCCACCTACCAACGGGGTGCCATCCAACCCTTGTAGATTCAACAGCAAAACCATATTAAAACACAACGCAATCCTGTCATTTTCATTCTACGAGATGCCCACATGTGTATGGCAGGGTGGCATTTCCAGAAAAACGTTTTCACACCGGAGCTTTGTGTATTGTGTGTTTTGTAGTTGCTTTTACTGCCAGAGCACCAGCTCCAACTCGGAGATGAATTACCAAGGAGCTACCAAGAAAGAGGAGAAAGGGGGAAGAGAAAAAGGAAAAGGAGGAGGGGGAGGACACACAATTAAAGAGAAGCAGGGGGAGTTCCTGTTGTGGCTTCGCGGTAACAAACCTGACTAGTATCCATGAGGATGAGGGTTCGATCCCTGGCCTCACTCAGTGGGTTAAGGATCTGCCTTTGCTGTGAGCTGTGGTGTAGGTTGCAGACGCGGCTCGGATCTGGTGTGGCTGTGGCTGTGGTGTAGGCTGGCAGCTGCAGCTTCAATTTGATCCCTAGCCTGGGAACTTTCCATATGCTGCAGGTATGGCCCTAAAAATAAAAAATTAAAAAAAAAAAAGAGAGCGAGAGAGAGAGAGAGAAAAGAGCTTGTGTGGGACATTTCCGGGCAGGACAATGGCAGAAGGGAGTGAAATATAATTTGGTTCCTTTGCGCTGCTACACTTTGAGCCAAGTGTGCAGTGCAGTAGGCCGTCAGCTCCACTCTGGTTCAACATGACCGGGGGCCTTCCCTCTGGGGTGAGATGCTAAAACCTACTGGCTCTTTTCTGAAAGGTCTTAATGAGCCAGCTTGAAGCTGAGGCTGTTTCTATGCTGGTCAATGGCAAACGTATGGAACATTCCAGCCAGTGGATAAACAAAAGCTTCCAGTGCATTTGGCTTGGGGGTGCATGCTATACGATGGTGGAGTTTTGGGTAGCAGCGTTCCCTCCTAATGATGTTTTTCTTAGGCTAATAAGGCCGCTTCCATCAGTTATGCTCCCCCACACCTGTGCCTCAGAACCTCTGCCACTTTTTCTTGCCACCTTCATCTGCTCACGCCAAAGTTCCTCTGATCATTCTTAACACATTTAAGCAGATAGATGCAATACACGTCTACTTCCCGCATTCCCCAGAGCCTATTTGTCATAACTAAGTATAAGAACTTTAATCTTGGATAAATATGTTGGCATATTATTTCTCTCCTGCTGTGGCTGAGTGACAAAAACTACTCTTTGAGAAATCTGCAAATCAGCTTTATAAGAACCAGCGTTGGGGAGTTCCTGTCGTGGCACAGTGGTTAACGAATCTGACTAGAAGCCATGAGGCTGCAGGTTCGATCCCTGGCCTTGCTTAGTGGGTTAAGGATCCGGCGTTGCCATGTGCTGCAGTGTAGGTTGCAGATGTGTCTCGGATCCCGTGTTGCTGTGGCTGTGGTGTAGGCTGGCATCTACAGCTCCGATTGGACCCCTAGCCTGGGAATCTCCATATGCCGTGGGAGCGGCCCTAGAAAAGGCAAAGAGACCAAAAAAATAAATAAATAAAAAATAAGAACCAGCGCTGGTTCTCACTGGGACGTGCTGGACTAGACACTCCAGTTACCCGAAAGCAAAGTCACTAGAGTTCAGTTCAATGACCCTGTCCTGAATTAAGGAGGGGTTCCCCCTGATCTGGGTTTTGCCCTGACTCTGCACACGTTCCCCACCCTCCTGCCTCTGTCCTTGTCACTGAGTTAACCCCTGGCCTGGGCTTTCCCGGCGGGTCTGCCATTGCCTTTATCCTGCTTTAGAAAGAGGTGCCATCCTCCTTCTGCAAACACCTCCAGGGCCTTCTCTACCCTGGCTGATCTGTGTCTCTCAGCTGCTCCTGAGGCCTTGTGCTTGTCACGTGCCCCGCACTGTCCGCCACTGATGACAATGAAACCACAGCACCCTGGCCTGCCTGGCTTGAAGGTCTTCGGGCTGGGGCAGAAATTAAACTGGTCACCAGCCCACTTGGTGATTTGAATCACCAGATCCAGTGATTTGGCTCAGTTCCCAAGCGGCTGGCAAGGCCGAGGCTGTGGCTCTTCATGACCATGGTCACTTAGGAAGCCTACTGCTCTGTCCGAGGGGCTCCAGAGGGAAAGAAGCCGTACTGGTCTCTGCCCAAAGGTCTTTGCTCCAGCACAGAACTGGGCACGTGTGCCTTGTTACATCTCAGCTGGTGTTGGTTGGTTGGCTGGCACTGTCGCACCCACCTTCCCACGGCTGGGATGACTCGGCCTTGGAAGAGAGCAGAGGACTTGGGGGTAGGATGTTTCAGGGGGCAGGGGTGGGGTGGGGCTGGGAGATGCAGAAAGTGGGGAAGGAGATGGAGAGAGAGGCCAGGACATAGTCAAAGGCCCTGCCTTCTGAGTGAGGAGAAAGGATCCCAGGCAGGGCCCTATGTGCATTTTCTCACAGGTCCCTCAGAAGGGGTGAGTGTGGAGGGAGTGGAAGTCCTCAAATTATGTCCTGGCACCTTTTTTAAAGTAACGTATGTCTTTTTTAAAACCAAGGAAACCCCTGACAATGAAGTGGCATGACTTGCATTCACAATGTCATGCAGTCACCATTCTCTAAGTCCCAAACTTCTTCACTGCAAAAAGAAATTCTGGGATTTCTCATCGTGGCTCAGCAGTAACGAACCCGACTAGCATCCATGAGGACTCAATTTTGATCCCTGGCCTTGCTCAGTGGGTTAAGGATCTGGCTTTGCCATGAGCTATGGTATAGGTCATAGGTTAGGCTAGGATCCTGCATGGCTGTGGTGAAGGCCGGCAGCTGTAGCTCTGATTCAACCCCTAGCCTGGGAACTACCATATGCTGTGGACGAGGCTCTAAAAAAATACAGGGGAGTTCCCGTTGTGGCGCAGTGGTTAACAAATCCGACTAGGAACCATGAGGTTGCGGGTTCGGTCCCTGCCCTTGCTCAGTAGGTTAACGATCCGGCGTTGCCAGTGAGCTGTGGTGTAGGTTGCAGACTCAGCTCGGATCCCGAGTTGCTGTGGCTCTGGCGTAGGCCGGAGGCTGCAGCTCCGATTGGGCCCCTAGCCTGGGAACCTCCATATGCCTCGGGAGCTGCCCAAGAAATAGCAAAAAGACAAAAATAAATAAATAAATAAATAAATACAGGAAAGAAAGAAAAGAAAAGGAAAGGAAAGAAAAGAAAAGAAACTCTTCTAACTATTAAGCAGTAACTCCCCACAGCCCCTCCCCCAGCCCCTGGTTAACCTATAATCTACTTTCTGTCCCTATGAATTCACTTATTCTAGGCACCTTAAGGGGAATCATACAATATTTGTTCCTTAGTGTCTGGTTTTTGTTACTCAGCATCTTCAGAGTTCATCCATATTGTAACATGTGTTAGAACTTCATTCCTTTTTATGGCTAAATCATGTTTGATGTCTTTTTTTTTTTTTTTTGGGACACATGTGGAAGATCCCGGCCCAGGGATCGAAACCACGCCACAGCAGTGACAATGCTGGATCCTTAACCGCTAGGCCACCAGGGAGCTCCCAATGTCTTTTTTTTTTTTTTAACCCCTGGATTCCTCTGCTTTGGATAGCTTCCCAAAAACACGGGGTCCTCGATGAGCTGCATGAAGCCACGTATGTCATCAAAGGCTTTGCCTTAAGAAAAGACACCAGGGCTGGTGGAGCAGCAGCCCCTGGCAGCTCAGCCTAGGGAAGAAAAGAGTGGTTGCCTTAAGGAATCCACTCTTTCCTTCCACAGAGCTCTCCTCGCCATCAAGAACTGGCCACACTTGACCTTTTCTAGTTTAGCAAACTTGGAAGAGTGACCGGGCGAGGAGTTAATAATATGGAAGAAAGATGATTCAGAATCCATTTTCATCTCTGCCTACACCTTAAAAGAAAAGAAATGTTCCTAATTTGTGGTTATTTACAGCACAGTAAATCAAGCAAATGCCATGAAGTGCCAATAAAAAATTTTAAAAATCAGCCTTAAATAGCTAAACTCTCAACAGCAGCTCATAAAGTGAGGCTTGGCAGTTGTTAGGTAGTTATGGTTAAATTGACAGTCCTTTGGGGAGTTAAGATATCCAAAAAGCAGAGGTAGTTAAGACGATAGTGATAAATAGTTGGGCTTGTTGGTTGAAGAGATTTTATAGCACATATTTAAGCCTACCCGCCTGTGAGAGAGTGAACAGGAAATAGAGGTTATCACTCCTTCAGAGCCACTCCATTCATTATCGACCTCAGGGGGTCTTGTGACACCCCAGGAAAGGCAAGGCGGGGGCTATTTGAAGGAAGAAATCCTTTCTAGGTAACATGATCCTGTGAGACGGAAAGAGAAAAGGGGCGGGGGGGCGTTGGAGAGCAGTGCAAATCCAGCAAAGGTACAAAAAAGAAAGTCAAAAATGCAATAGCAGAGCAGGAATTTTTAAGACCACAATAAAGAAAAATAACAAGAATGCAATGTCCCCTGAGACGTCTGGGAGAAGATGACCGTACAGAGTTTTATTTATTCCACTCCCTTTGCCAGAGGCGCCGCGAGACCAATGAGATGAAAAGCCGAGGGCGGTTCCATCACTGGTGAACCTGGGCTTGGATCCAACCACAGAAGATGAGGACTGTCTGTCATGTGCCCCCTGGAGGGGTGGCGTGAGTGGGGATGCCCACCCCTTGACATCTCAAGTGGGGAAAAGATTGCTCTCAAGGTGAAACAAAAACCCTAAAATAGCCAGTGAATAATCCCTTACTTAGAAAGACGAGGGCTTGGGTCTTAAGCAGACCACAGGAAAAGGGGAAAATCCTGAGGGCTGTCTAGTTTCATAACGTAGAACTACAAGTGGGGCTGCAAGACTTATTTTCTGCTAGCAAGAAATGGACTGTGGAATTCCCGCTGTGGCTCATCGGTTGAGAACCCAACATAGTGTTGATGAGGATGCAGGGTTCGATCCCTGGCCTTGCTCTGTGGGTTAAAGATCTGCAGCGTAGGTCACAGATGAAGCTCAGATCAGGTGTTGCCATACAGATGGCAGAAGTGGTATAGGCTGGCAGCTGCAGCTCTGATTCAACCCCCAGTCTGGGAACTGCCATATGCCACAAATGCACCCTAAAAAAGGAAAGGGGAAAAAAAAGGGAAAAACAAAAACAAAAACCAGAGAAATGGACTACAGAGTTCCCACTGTGATGCAGTAGGTTAAGAATCTGACTGCAGCAGCTTCGGTCACTGCAGATGCATGGGTTCAATCCCCAGCCTGGCCCAGTGGGTTAAAGGATTTGGCATTGTCACAGCTGCAGTGTAGGTCACCAGTGTGGCAGCTCAGACGCAATCCCTGGCCCAGGACCTTTCATATGTCATGGTCGCGACATAGAAAGAAAGGAAGGAAGGAGGGAGGGAGGAAGGAAGGAGGGAAGATGGATTAGAAGTGAGACAGGCCTAAAAAAAAACGAGAGAGAGAGAGAGGAAAACAATGATCTAGTTTGCACTTGCTCACCTGAGCCAACTGAACAGAGAAATGAGCTGGACATGTCCCATATTTCACTAGGAGCCACTTCTGCCCCTACCCATCCTGGAGAGAGGAGCAGGTTGGGAAGACAGAGGAGCAGGGTGTTGTTCTGGATCCCTGGACTGGAGCTTCCAGGGACTGTGCCTGCCCATCCCAACAACCCTTCTTAAACAACTACCATCTGACCCAGCAATCCCACTCCTGGGCATCTATCCAGACAAAACTTTCATTCAAAAACATACATGCACCCTATGTTCACTGCAGCACTATTCACAATAGCCAGGACATGGAAACAACCTAAATGTCCAGCAACAGATGAATGGATGAAGAAGATGTGGTACAGATACACAATGGAATACTATTCAGTCATAAAAAAGAACAAAATAATGCCATTTGCAGCAACATAGATGGAACCAGAGACTCTCATACTAAGTGAAGTAAGTCAGAAAGAGTAAGTCAAATACCACATGATATCACTAATATGTGGAATCTAAAATATGGCACAAATGAACCTATCTACGGAGCAGAAACAAACTCATGGACGTAGAGAACAGACTTGTGGTTGCCAAGGGGGGAGGGAGGAAGGAATGGAGGGACTGTGATTTTGGAGTTAGATGCAGACTATTGCATTTAGAGTGGAAAAGCAATGAGGCCCTCCTGTATAGCACAGGGAACTATATCCAATCACTTGTGATGGAACATGATGCAAGATGTTATGAGAAAAAGAATGTGTGTATATATATATATGTATAAAATGGGGTCACTTTGCTGTACCCTGTAAATCAACTGTAATAAAACACTGCAAGTCAGCTATAGTAAAAAAATAAAAAATACAAAAGCAAAAAACAAAGAAAGAGAAAAGAGTTAATATTAAAAACACAAATTCAAACCACAATGAGATGCCTCTGCAGCTCTACCACAATGGCTAAAACATTTTGAAAACATTTACTGCACAAACTTTGCGGAGGAACTAGATCTCTCAGGTCCTGCTGGTAGATGTTAATGGATGTTACACTACTGTGGTAACTGATACCAGCCACTAAAACTTAAATCGCAGCTGCAACTCTGATTCAACCCTAGCCTGGGTGTATATGCTGCACCTGCGGCCCTAAAAAGCTTAAAAAAAAAAAAAAAAGCCATCACTATACCCAAGGTCATCTAGGTTTTCCCCTGTACTTTCTTCTAGGAATTTTTTCGTCGTACATTCTGATCTATGATCCAGTTTGAATTACTTTTTGTGAATGAGTGAAAAGTGCCGGCACAATTTGTTGAAAAGACTCTTTTTTCTCCTTTATAGTGCCTTTGCCACTTTGCTATCGTTTGACTGGATTTGTGTGATCTGTTCTGTCGCACCATTGACCGTGCCTGTCCTCTGCCTGACACCTCACCGCCGTGATGACTGCGGGTTCTTCGTTGCCCTGAAGGCGGGTGTGCTCTTCAATTTTGCGTTGGTGACTCTGGGTCTCTTGCTTCCATGTAAAGTTTAGAAAGTTTGTCGATATCCACAACAGAACTTGGTGGGTTTTTGGTGTGGACTGGGTCAAATCTATAGGTCAAGTTGGGAAGAACTGACGTTTTGACAGCATTGAGTCTTTCCAAGCATTAACACGGAAATCTCTCCATCTATTTAATTCTTTGATCTCTGACTTCATTCCTCAGAATTTTGTGGTTTTCCTCATATAGGTCTTATATGTACTTGGTTAGATTTATACATAAGTATTTAATTTTTAGGACTGCCCAGCTTGCTTTTAATGCCAAAATAACTTGCCAATAGATACACAATTTAAACATACAAAAATAAATCCCAAAACTAGTAGCAGAAAAGTTGGATGAATCTTTTTACAGTCTTGCTGCTAACTACGTACCAGGTTCTGTTGCTCTTGCATATGATAACAATTTAATCTTCATAATGCTGGGAAGTAGGTATTATTATGATTCCTATTTTACAAATGAGGAAACAGGTTAAGGGTCTTGTCTAAGACTGAAGTGCTAATAAGCAGAAGAGACAGAATTTGAACCTTAGCAGTCTGGCTTGAGAGCTACAGTCTCTATAATGACCAAAGACATGTCATGTCCTCTTATACAGCCTATGTATATGCACATATGATGTTTAAGGTTCTGAATTTTTAAAATATTATTATTATTATTATTATTTTCTTTTTTAGGACCATGCCGGTGGCACATGGAGGTTCCCAGGTCAGGGGTCCAATCGGAGCTGTTGCCGCCAGCTTATGCCACAGCCACAGCAACCCAGGATCTGAGCCACGCCTGCGACCTACACCACAGCCCATGGCAATGCTGGATCCTTAACCCACTGAGCGAGGCCAGGGATCGAACCTGCGTCCTCATGGATGCTAGTCAGATTCATTTCCGCTGTGCCACGATGGGAACTCTTAAAATATTATAATTAAAGTAAAAACATATTACAAACTGGGAAAATATTTGCAACCTACATGACAGACAAGGTCCTGAAGTTTTAAATACACAAAGAGCTCATACAAATCACGAGCAAATGAACAAAAGAAAGAAAGAAAAACAGACGGACGGGCAGACATAAGCAGGCAGTCACTGAATAGAAATACCAAGGGCCAATATGCTTACGCACAATGTCACTCATTTTTATAAAGTATAACTTAAAGCAATGAGATATGATTGTTTTACTTACCATATTGTCAAGTATCAAAAAGTTTAATAACACTCAGTGTTTTGATCAAGTTGGGGAAAAACAGACACACACACCCTACTGTTAGAAGTGTAAAAAGGTAAAACTTTTAAATGGTAATTTAGGAGTTCCAGTTGTGGCTCAGTGGGTTAAGGACCTGACATAGTTTCAGTGAGGATTCGGGTTCAATCCCTGGCCTCACTCAGTGAGTTAAGGATCTGGCATTGCTGTGAGCTGTGGTGTAAGTCACAGGAGCAGCTCAGATCCTGCATTGCTGTGGCTGTGGTGTGGGCCAGCAGCTGTAGCTCTGATTCAACCCCTAGACTGGGAACTTCCTATACAGCAGGTGTGGCCCTAGAAAGCAAAAAAAAAATGTTAGTCTAATATTGGACTGGTGAGTTTATGTGGAAATAAATTCACAGCAGTGGCTGGACCAAATCCTTTCCGTTTCATGCCACTGTCTTTGTCTATGATATTTTGAAACACCTATATCCATTGCAACATCTCAGAAGGTGAAAATCAAGAATTTATGTAAGCTAGAAAATTTTTTTTTTATCAGTATCATGCGTGATACCAGAATATAAATGCTGAGAGATATTATTAATATTGAGTAGAGTCATATTGAATGTCTGACTTTTTTTTCTCAATTATTTGGCTAATGGAACAATAAAATCATTCCCTGTGATTTTAGTAGCCACCTGGTAAATGTGAGTATCTGCGGGCAGGGTTTGCAGGTGCCGCCCGGAAAAAAAAAAAAAGTAACTAAAAATTTTATTTAAGTGGGAATTTAAAATTCAATGTGCCTATAGTTTGAAACATTAATTCCATTTCTGTATCTATCCCATAGATGTGTAAGTGGCTGCAGACATACATACACAAGAATGTTCCCTGCCCAAAGATGTTTGTTTACCACGATGACCACTTGTTATCAGTCTGCCTGGATATGAGGAGCCCGAACATCAATCGACTACACTTCTTAGACCACTACAAGCTCAGGGGACCACTTTTTTTTCCTTTTTAGGGTCGCATGTGCAGCATATGGAAGTTCCCACGCTAGGGGTCTAATTGGAGTGTAGCCACCAACCTACGCCACAGCCACGGCCACGCCAGATCCGAGCTGCATCTGTGACCTTCACCACAGCTCACGGCAACGCCAGATCCTTAACTCACTAAGCGAGGCCAGGGGTCGAACCCACATCCTCATGGATACCGGTTGGGTTCTTTACCCCTGAGCCACCACAGGAACTCAAAAGACTCTAGATTAAGGAAGCAGGATGTTGGCTTGTATTTTGGTGCAAATTCCTTGTCTCAGTGCGAAACAGCACTTTGAATAGCACGAGTTTATAACAACTGAAAATAGGAATGAATTCAGAAGTCCATGAGGGGTACTGGTTGGATCAATTTAATAATCCAAATTCCAAATCCTATGCCATCATTTTTTTTTTTTTTTAGGGCCACACCTGCGGCATATAGAGGGTCCCAGTCCAATCAGAGCCACAGCTGCTGCCTATGCCACAGCCACAGCCACAGCCACGCCAGATCCGAGCCGCATCTGTGACCTACGCCACAGCTCATGGCAACACCGGATCCTTAACCCACTGAGAGAGGCCAGGGATCAAACCCTCGACCTCCTGGTTCCTAGTCAGATTCGTTTCCGCTGTGCCACGAAGGGAACTCCGCCCACATTTAAAATAAGGAAATCTTCCTATGTGTATAGCTATGGTATATGTTACCGTGAGTATAGATATCGTCTATGTCACTGCATGTGTACAGAGACTGCATAAGGTAAACCCTCACACCCAGGATGGAGTGGGAAAATGTTGCAAAGTGGTGTGAACATAGGAAGAGGTAGGGATACAGAAGTGCAAGGTTGTGCACAGAGTGCCTGGAAGCACCCACGAGACCCTGGAAACCATGGCTACCTCTGGGATGTGGAATTGCCCGACCGGCTATATATCAGACTGGAGATAGGGCCCTCTATCTCGCGTCTGTCCACACTGCTTGCGCTTCTACAACGAAGTTACATTTATAATGTTTTAAAACATGAACTGAACCATTTATTTAAAAGCCACAGATTAGGCTCACTGTAGATCGCATTTCCAGAAACTGGCTTTGGGCTGAAATTTGTTTCAGAAGACTTCCTGAGGCAGTCTTAACGTGGGATGAATTTTCATGGAGTCACTTGTGTAAAGAAGTGAGAACAACACATCAGCTTGTTTTTCCACACACAGAAATCGGTTTTTCTCACTTAAAAAAAAAAAAAAAAAGTTTATTGTGGTCTGTGCACACACCTCCCAAGCCACATCTCTAGGACGGGTCTCAAAGCTGGGGAGCGGTGAGGTCAGGACTCCATCCCTTCCGTGTGACAATCAGTCATCTAATGCTGATCCTGTTACAAAGAAGTACAGACCCAAAAGACTCTTTGTGCTCAAAAAGCCCAAAGATAGTCGATTATAACACGTCTTTGTCAAAATCTAGGGGTCCTACATGCTTCATGGAAACCACAATTCATACTGCCAAAAACTACGGGATATTAGGCCTTTCAGAGTCACCTGGAACACATTAATAATTGTTAACATTTGTGCAGTACCATGCGGCTTGCAAAGCACTTTTGTATCCACCGTCTTACTTAATCCTCACAACAGACCTTTGCAGTAGGTAAATTTCCTAGATCAAGTTTTATAGATGCAACACTACGTACAAAAGGCTTATGCTTATTCCCCAAAGCCACTCGGGAGTGAAGAGGCACGGCCAGGTTGTGCCAGCCCAATTCTTCCACCAGCCCGCGTTGCCTTCCAAGGCATGGCCGGCCTAAGCCGCCCCAGACAGAAGAGTCTGGGGAGCTTGCTCTTATTCTCTGTGTTTATTTGCATGATGTTATGCCATTGGGCTGGATGAGTTTTAAAGCAAACCATGGCTGTTGCCACTGTTTGTTAAACATTGCTACTTGGAGCGGGCAGAGCACCGCCAGCCGCTTGAGTTCTGAGTCATCTTGAACAGGATCAAGCGGGATAAATAGGCGATTCTTGTTGGTATGAATGAAGGAAGCCATGGCACACGCTGTGCCCTCCATGGACATGTCTGTCTTTCCCTAGCTTTGCTCTACTTGAAGCTCTTCTCCAGGAAGTTCAAAGTAATGATAAGAGAACAGACTCCTTGGAGTTCCCGTCGTGGCTCAGTAGTTAACGAATCTGACTAGAAACCATGAGGTTGTGGGTTCGATCCCTGGCCTTGCTCAGTGGGTTAAGGATCCGGCGTTGCTGTGAGCTGTGGTGTAGGTTGTAGACGTGACTCGGATCCCGTGTTGCTGTGGCTGTGGTGTAGGCCGGTGGCTACAGCTCCAATTGGACCCCTAGCCTGGGAATCTCCACATGCCACAGGAGCGGCCCTAGAAAAGGCAAAAAGACAGAAAGAAAAAAAAAAGAAAAGAAAAGAAAAAAAGAAAGCAGCTTCCTTGAACACCTAACTCTGATATCAACTTTTAATATTTCACAGCAGTCCTTCACGCCAGTCAGCTTTCCTTTTCCAAGGCTCGTTATTAAACAACCCACGTCTCATATTCCATTTATGTTTGACTTTCTTGCACATAAACCCTATATTGGGGAATTAAAATTATGTGGTAATAACTTTCATTTATTGAGCTCCTATTACATGCCAAGCACTGCGGTGGGCACTTTCTGTATTGTATATTATCTCTAAACCTTTGCAGTAAACTGTACACCTTTACGCCTTGCGTGTGAAGCAGCTGAAGGCACGAGGGGCTGAGGGTGGGTCCCAGGGGAGTGAGTGGCTGAGCTGGGATGCAAACACACTTCTGTCCAGCCTCGCAGCTAAGGTTCTTGCCAGGGTGTAGCCCACAGTAAGAGTGCGTGTTGTGTTAGCTACTGGAAGAAGGTATTTCATGAAAATGTTCATTTTATTTTATTTTACATTTTTGTCTATTTAGGGCTGCACATGCGGCATACGGAGGTTCCCAGGCGAGGGGTGGAATCAGAGTCGTAGCCACTGGCCTATGCCACAGCTACAGCAACGCCAGATTCATGCCGCATCTTTGACCCACACCACAGCTCACGGCAATGCCGGATCCTTAACCCACTGATCGAGGCAAGGGATCGAACCCATGTCCTCATGGACAGCAGTCAGATTCATGTCCACTAGGCCACGACAGGAACTCCGAAAATGTTCACTTTAAAGTTATGTATTTTAACAGTTCGCATCACACTTTCTTTCCCTTAGCTCTTGAAAGGTGGGTTGGTGGTCCGAGGTGATGAAATTCAACCCTAACACAAATGCAGTGCTCCCATATCATACCCTGGACTGACCTGCGGAGAATTATGGCACATAATGGGCCCTTCTGTTCTGCTTCTCTCTCCACCTGGTCAACCCTCAAAGGAAAACAGAATTCATATGATCATTGAGGTCTAGAAATTAACTTTTATTTTAAATCTGTCAAGAACCCCTGGCAGTTATTAATTTCATTAAAATGATTACATATGGCAAAACAAAGAACAGAGGTAATTCTATTTCTCTACAACATAAATTACGAGTTAGAGTCTCAGCTGCTGACTCAGCATTGTTGGAGATTCTTTTCAAGGATTGAGGGGACTTTAATTTCCAGAAAATGTTAAAGCAGCAAAAGAAAAAATAAATTAACAGTAATTGCAATTGGAGATATTGCCAAGGATGTGCTAATTATAAAATCTTCTCCATGTGTTCACAGGCCAGACTCCAAGCTTTGGTATTTAAAAAAAAAAAAAAAAAGAAAGAAAGAAAAAAATCATGTGACAGGCTGTCCTATATTGGCTTGCCATCCACGGTTTCTAACATAGAAAAAATTTGCTGATTCTTTCTGAAAAGATGGCAAAAATGAATTATGACTAATTCAAATGAAAACCAATCAGCATCCATTCATCTAACTGAAATATGTCAAAACAAAGACAGTTTTATTAAAATATTTAATACTAGAATAACTTATAATAGTATGAAAAAGAGTGAAGTACTTGTCTTTCGTTGGCACTGACATGATCACACTTTGGCAACACTGTTTTATAAAGAGTCCAAAGTTTTTATCATGGATCTGTAACTATTTAAGGATGTAAACCAAAAGAACGCATACTTCATCTGATCATACAGTCATAACTTACATATCTTGCTTTGCACTTACTCTTACTGCAAACAGCAATTTAGAAAACAAAGTAAAAATATATATATATACAAAATATTTTTGTATCAAATTATTTTCATGACACTAAATAAACCCAGTCCCCCAATGCTATGTTACATGAAAAACTGTCCTACCATTTATATCAAGACTGATATTGTCCGTATATCCACGAGAGCAGCCTTTGGTTTTAAAAGCATTTTGCAAAATAAAGAAAAATGTCCACCACTTGGCTGCACTGTTGGCTCTCATTCACGCTCACAAAAATGCTTTCCAGTTTAAAAGAATTTTTTTTACAAAATAGATTACATACCCAGAAAAAACATCCCACCATAAAAGAGTCAAATCCTTCTTCCTTCTCTGAGCACAAATACTCTGCTATGGTTGGCATCTTTACTGTTTACTCAAATTTCAAGTCTTCCCAAGCTGATCAGAATATTAATGTCTGATCGAAAAAGATCTTCTTTCTTGATATTGATTATTCTCACTCAATGACAGTCTAATTCAGAAACAAAAAATGTTCTTATTTCTCTTCATGCATGATTTCATGTAATTTTTACCTTAATGTTCTACTTGGCGAAATTCAAAGACTGTTCAATGTTTTGTTTTCCGTATGTTTTAAATTTAAAAATCAATTTTGTTGTGTATAGGTATATTCACATAAAGATACATTTCTTTTATTGCCTTGTTCTCAATGCAATATACACTGTCGACCAGCAAGTGTAATTCGAATGAACCAAATAAGAGGTTCTTAGCCATTCCATATGAAAACGTTTCCAATATAAAAAAACCCAAAATACTGAACTCTGATGCAAACAGGATTATATTTTTACACTCAACTGTAGATTTAGTTTTATATGGGAAAATTTTGAGTTATTTTGATGGTAAAGTTTTTTTAAAACTTCGACAAAATGTGAGAAAAAGAAAATCCAAATTCGTTCTAGAGAGCATTGTAGTGTTTTCCAGCAGTGCGGAAACCTTTTTTTTTCTGATCACATCCATTGCCATTTTTCTTGAACGTATACATTACATGATTCCCATGCCTTTCATTTCGGAAGTTTGTAACCTCCCAGATATGCAGGCAAGATACCTGCAGAGAGTTCTCACTGTCATTCTGCAAAGCACACTGCACGATTTTAAATACTGCCGAAGTTGTTTTTTAAAGGAACGTTTCCTGTAGGCTGACTAGATTTCTAAGTTTTAATGTGAATTACTGAATACATTACAAGGGCTTTTGCAGCAAGTACGGGTTCAGTCCTGGCTTGAGTAGGTCCATCTGGAGAGGCACCCACAGTCTAAGAAGCAATGTGGTGGTGTCATTTTGAGGCACAGCTGCTCTACTATGCCCACGTTGTAGCTTATTTTGGGGAAAGCAAGGCACTTTATTGGAACGGCAATGCAGACATTTTATGCATACTTGGCGTAACATAAAATAAGTTCATAGTTTTGATTAAAGTGAGGTTTTATAATTTATACGTCTTTTAAGAAGCCACTAAATGATATATTTAGGACGATTAAAAATAAGGAGAGGTTTGCAAGGGAGTCGTGTTCCCTCCTGCTCCAGCTCTTAGGATGAGGGTTTATGAAAAACCACTGACGTGAAGAAGGGCCGTAGATCTGCAAAGCGACAGACTCTCAAAACGGCTGAACCAGGGGCACTTTAACTGTCTTTACTTCTGCTATGTGGGATGACTTCTGGATGATGCAGCTGGTGGTCCCCTGCGGTTGCTCTTTTCCCTGTGCGAGGTTTGTTAAGGCCATGGCCGCATTGATCTCCTTCCAGTATGTGTCATCCTTGCTCGGGCCCTTTCTATTAGCTGCACTGGATTCAAGCAGAACAGGAAACAACAAAACACAAAAAACGATCAAACTCACTGTAGCGCACAGAGAAAGGACCATAGAGGAAACACACACGTGACAAATAAAAATATACCGCTCACCTGTCACCCTTATTGGATCCATTTTCCAGAGGGTCTGTGAAGAGAAGCAAACATCTGATTACTTTTCTGTCTGGCTTTCTTTTTCCATCTCAGGCCCTTCATCATTCATTACCAGGAATAAGAGTTCATTAGGAAATACGATTGAAAACGGGCTATATGCTTTTTTTTTTTTTTTTTACAAAGATGTGAGAAAAATCTCTTTGCAAAGAAGCAGGAAGAAGACGAGAACAGGTAATCAAGAATAAAAAGTGGCTTTCAGAAATGCGCAAAAATTTGAGGTTAATGTATTCTGAGACATGGAGCCTCCTTTTGCTGAGGAGGGCAGGTGCCGGGAAAGAGTGATGGTGCCTGGGGCCAGGTTCCCGTCTTGCGCCACTGCTCCCTGCCCTGTGCCTTTGGGTGAGTCACAGTGCCCCACGTGGTCTGGGGTGCAGCTCACTGGACTATAAGATAACGGGGTTCTAAGCTCATCTTCGGGGTGCCTGTGGCTCAAGAGTCTATGATTTCATGGGGATCCAACCTTCATTTCGGAAAAAGGCCTGGCAAACAGTCCCCTCTGGCAGGTTGGCAGATGACTCCCAGACCCAGGGATGCCTGGCTTATTAGAATAAGCAGCCCTGGTCTTCAAGCTCCACATGGACCCTGCATTCCCGCCGCTGCGGGCCTTGAAAGTTAGGTTGAGCCTCTGCTCGTGCATTTTCACCTTTGGCTTAGATTTGCTCCATCACTCAGAACACTCATGTCAGTGTGTTTTATGGTTTTATGTTGTTATAAAGGATGTTAAGTGGGTCCTTGATCTGGATTTTAAATCTCTCTGAGGAGCTCCGTTGGCCAAAGGAATGAGGTACTGGGAAGACAAAGACGGACGTGCCGGAGGGAAAGCTGTACAGAGGGTAAAGAGGAGCTCCCAGCAAGGCACAGGCGGTAAGGACCAGAGTGGGGCTGGGGCCCCCGCAGCCTCTGAGACTCCAACACACAGTGCTTCAGTCACTCCCTCCACTGCCATCATCAACAGCCACAAACATCCCCGAGAAGCGATAGAGGAGTTTCCATTGTGGCTCAGTGATAACAAACCCACTGGTATCCATGAGGACGTGGCTTCGATCCCTGGCCTCCCTGGGTGGGTTGAGGATCTGTCATTGCCGTGAGCTGTGGTGTAGGCTGGTAGCTGCAGCTCAGATTCAACCCCTAGCCTGGGAACTTCCATATGCCATAGGTGTGGCCCTAAAAATAAATAAATAAATAAAAACCACTACCTGTGACCTAGTGAATAAATGTCAAGGGGGTTATGAAAAATATGTGCGTTAACCTATGTCTGGCCCTAAACAACACCATAAATGATAGGTCCTTTGGTCTCCTTTTGTTGTTGGGCTCTTTGGAAAAATAACTGGATCTGTAAGCCGCTGGACTGTCACCTCTGGAGCTCTGGCTAGGTCGGCCTGAATGGTTAGCTATACTTTTTTTTTTGTCTTTTTAGGTTTGCACCCAAGGCATATGGAGGTTCCCAGGCTAGGGGTCCAATCAGAGCTACAGCTGCCGGCCTATACCACAGTCACAGCAACGCTAGATCCGAGCCACGTCTGCGACCACACTGCAGCTCACGGCAACGCCAGATCCCTAACCCACTGAGGGAGGCCAGGGATCGAACCTGCAACCTCGTGGTTCCTAATTGGATTTGTTTCCACTGCGCCATGATGGGAACTCTGGTTAGTTACACTTTTGCTGCTTGATCATTTTGGAATTATTCTATTACTTATGTAAATGGTGGGAAAAGAATGACAACTCGGAACCGGCAGAACTCTGCTAGCTCAAGTTGACACATTGCCCCCACATGCCAGGTACCATGCCAAGCACGTTAGGTTATTCAGCGTGAGTGCCACCACGTGGGACTGGATCACACATCTCCGTCTCCGCTGTGTCCGCGAAGCCTGTCGTCATTTGGTGCCATGATCTGCAAATCCTCACTCCGGGGGGACAGAGATGGGGGCTACCAGAACAGAGAATAAGTCAGTGCCTTTGCTTGGGACGAGAAAAGCCAGCGACACTGGTCATTTTACAGAGACGGGGAAAAAAAAAAAAACTGAGTTAGGCCTTCACTCCATTCTGCCCACCAATTGCAACAATTCTGTTGCCGAAGTGAAGCAAGAGGTTACGGAGATATTTATTCAATGCAAAGCGTTGGCAAAAGCGAGAATAAGTTCCACAAGCTTCCCTGATATTAGGGAAATAACAAAAGTTAGAAGAGACCCTGTAACTGATGCTCTGGTTGGGGCTGGAGTCAGACTCCCCGTCTGGGGGGTCACGGAGAGACTGTCGTGCCTCCACCTGTGGCTGTCTACTCTGCAGCGAGTGACCAGCCAGCCTGCACACAGGAGGAAGACATTCAAGGCCCTGCCAAGCCCCCCAAGAGCTTCTCTCTAAGATGAAGAGGGGCCTTGTACGTCCTGCAGCCCCGCAGTGGGCCGGACGCTGCTGAGCACTCCCTGAGTCTGCCTCCTGGAGTCGGTCCACCAAGAACCAAGTTTACCCCGGCCAACTGTGAAATTATAAAACTCTGCTTACTCTTGGGGTTCTATGTGTTTTACAGTTTGGTGCCTATGAAAATACCTTTGAAGTGTAAAAACAGACCCCGATCCCCGGTTCCCGTATTCTTAATTAGTTTCCGTGAATTTCAACAATGTCCTCACAACACAGACGGATCCTGTATTTTATTTCTAAGGCAGACAGGCATGTTCAGGGTCACTGGTATGGATGCAGGGTCCTTCCCCAGCCACAGAAGAAAGGCTTCATAGAGAGTAATGGAGACAAGAAACAGTTTGCTTCTCTGTTGATCGTCAAGGCTAAAACAGCACGTAACAAAGTTCAAGGTCAAAGATTTCAAACCAAGAAGTGCGGACTCTGACTGCTTTTGGGGGTCTCCTGCCCAGGGTGGTTTTGGTGCAAAACACAAGCTGATGTTAGAAGGGCAAGGTTTTCCTGCTGCTATTTTTGGTGGGCTGCCCGGTGTCACGGGGCCATTAGGCCTCCAAAAGCCACCTCTTGCAGAGCAGCAGTTCCCAGAAGAACTAGCAAAAGGAAGATAGCAAACAGGGGCTCTTTTACTCTGAAACATTTGTGCTTTTGTAGGAAAGCAAAGGCTATAAAGTCTGGCACTTTGGGGAGGTTTTTTTTTTTTTTTTTCCCTATTCCTGATGCTGAGATGAAGTCTGGGGAAATGCCCCAGCTGCTTTAGAGAACTGAGATCATTTGAGAGGAGAACTCAGAAAATTTACAATTCACTACTGCTCCTAAACAACTGTGTTAAGTGGGAAAATGTTTTTCTCCTCGGCGCTTTTCCTCTGCAGTGTAACCTTGCCCGCGCTTATCTGGTTCAAGTTATTTTGTGTCTTTTCTGCCAACTGTCAGTGTTTAAGGAGTGGTGGGCTTCTGGACCACCCCTCCATGTCACTCCAGCAGACAGGAGGCCTCGCTGGCTTCCCCCCGCCCCCCAAGAAGTGGCACCCAGGAGCTCAAGAAAGAATCAGACAGCAGAAGGAAGAATTCTGAACACTGCTGAAAGGAGGGAAATTGTCTTTTTGAGCCAGAACACCCGTTCCCTGCCGTTAATTAACATGCACAGACCAGGTTCTGACTGCCTTGCTGTGGGCTCTGCTGTATCTCTTATTCTGCAAGTAGCTTGGCTCAGCCTCCCCCAAGTTTGAGCTAAAATGCCTTTTTAGATCCTAAGGTTCCAAAAATCAGCTACGCTGTCAATTACCATAAAAGCAACTGGCTGGCAGGAGCCACGTACTGAACCAGCCAAAAGAGCATGTTTTAAGACCGAAAAAGAAAAGGAATAATAATAAAAAAAAAAGAGGTGTGGAGTTAGGAAAATCTTGGATGTTGTAAAACGCAAACCATGTTGAAACTTAAAGTGGGGCTATCCTCAGTTTGGACATGTGTTTCCTTATAAAGTTAAGCAGAGAAACAATTATAAAGAAAATTCAGCTCTACTGCAACTGGAGACGTGCAAGCAAAGCCCTCGGGGCAAAGTCCATTCAAGGTTGAGAAATGCAATTTGGAAATATTAATTCTGTTATATATTCCTGAGGTGATAGTTCTAGTTATAAAAAGAGACAAAAGTATGGCCAAATCTTTGGTGCTGAGATTTTTTTTCAAATTTAATCAGTGAGTCTTAAAGTTAGGGATGTTTTTATTTTTATTTATTTATTTATTTATTTTTAATTAATTTATTTATTTTTGCTTATTAGGGCCACACCCTCGGATATGGAGGTTCCCAGGCTAGGGGTCCAATCAGAGCTACAGCTGCTGGCCTGCGTCACAGCCAGATCCAAGCCAAGTCTGTGACCTACACCACAGCTCACGGAATCGCTGGATCCTTAACCCACTGATTGAGGCCAGGGATCTAACCCTCCGTCTCATGGTTCCTCGGAGGATTCGTTTCCGATGCACCACAACAGGATTTCCAAACATTTTTATTTTTTATTTTGAATTTTGTATTTTTTTGCTTTTTAGGGCTGTACCTGCAGCATATGGAGGTTCCCAGGCTAGGGGTCCATCAGAGCTATAGCCACCTGCCTAGGCCACAGCCACAGCAACTCGGGATCTGAGCTGCGTCTGTGACCTACACCACAGCTCACGGCAACGCCGGATCCTTAACCCACTGGAGCAAGGCTAGGGATCGAACCTGCAACTTCATGGTTCCTAGTTGGATTTGTTTCCGCTGCACCATGATGGGAAGTCCAGGAATGTTTTTAACTGTCCCACAAAATACTACTTGTACCACTGAAAGGTAAATAAAGTTAAGATTAAGAATGAGTATTTTAGGGAGTTCCTGTCGTGGCGCAGTGGTTAACGAATCTGACTAGGAACCATGAGGTTGCGGGTTCAATCCCTGCCATTGCTCAGTGGGTTAACGATCCGGCGTTGCCGTGAGCTGTGGTGTAGGCTGCAGGCGCGGCTCGGATCCCGAGTTGCTGTGGCTCTGGCGTAGGCCGGTGGCTACAGCTCCGATTCGACCCCTAGCCTGGGAACCTCCATATGCCACGGGAGCGGCCCAAGAAATAGCAAAAAGACAAAAAAGAATGAGTATTTTAAATTAATTAATCTAAAAATTGTATGTTTCCTATATTAAAATGGACAAAGGGCTCCAGATGCTTAACAACTGTGCCTTCTCACAATTGGCGGGTTTGAGACTGTTACTGGAGAGAGCAGGTGTGGACGAGCTGGGCTTAGTGTTTCTGATCTCAGAGGTCCTGAGAGCCCCTGGGACACCAGATCAGTTTCTGGAGTTATTTACATACTTGGAACAACTGAGAAAAAGAACAAGAGTCTAGTGAGTCAGGCAGATAGAAAACCTCACTGAAGATTCTGAAATACCAATCGCTCCAAATTTGCAGGATCTTAGAGCAGACAGACCAAGAGATTCCCTGTTCCCGTCGTCTGTTGTGGCTCAGTGGTAACGAACCGGACTAGTATCCATTAGTATGTGGGTTCAATCCCTGGCCTCACTCAGTAGGTTAAGGATCCAGCATTGCGATGAGCTGTGGTGTATGTTGCAGATGCAGCTCAGATCCCGAGTTGCTGTGGCTGCGGTGCAGACCAGCAGCTGCAGCTCTGATTCAACCCCTAGCCTGGGAACCTCCATATGCCACAGGTGCAGCCCTAAAAAGCAGAAAAAAGAAAATGAAAAATAGTTTCTGAGAAGTTCCCTTGAGGTGCAGTGGGTTAAGGATCTGGTGTTGCTGCAGCTGTGGCACGGGTCGCAGCCATGATGTGGGTTCAATCCCTGGCCTGGGAACTTCCACATGCCACGAGTGCAGCCAAAAAAATTAAAAAAAATAAAAATAGTATCTGTTGGAAGTTCCCTGGTGGTCTCTTGGTTAGGATTTGGTGCTTTCACCACTGCTGTCTGGTTCAATCCCTGGCCCCAGGAACTCAGCTCCTACATCAAGCTGCTGATAGACTATGGCAAAACAAACAAACAAAAAAAACAAAACAAAAAAAAAAACCAAGAAAAAAACCCCCCAGCACTTGTTGCTGTTCTCTAATAAGTAAGGCAGGTTCGCCGCAGAAAATCCAGGAAAAAGTGTAAAAGTGAAAAAGTGTAAAAATAAAGGGCATCTAGGGGTAACTCACATTGATATTTGGTATACAGCTTCCCAAAGCAAGTTTATGTACTTTTTTTTTTTTTTTGGTCTTTTTGCCATTTCTTGGGCCGCTCCCGAGGCACATGGAGCTTCCCAGGCTAGGGGTCTAATCAGAGCTACAGCTGCCAACCTAGGCCAGAGCCATAGCAACGCAGGATCTGAGCCGCGTCTGCAACCTACACCACAGCTCACGGCAACGCCGGATCGTTAACCCACTGAGCAAGGGCAGGGATTGAACCCGCAACCTCATGGTTCCTAGTCAGATTCGTTAACCACTGCGCCACAACGGGAACTCCCTATATATATTTTTTAAAAGGGGGTTTATATATTTTAGAACTTGCTTTTTCACTCCACTTCTACTTTTTCCTTACCCTTTTGTTAATAAATAAGATACTAATTTATCATTTGGCCTTCTCAGATGTGGCAATGTTTTTTTTTTTTTTTTCTGCCTGTGAAAAAGAAACAGCTTGAAAGAATTCAAAATCCAGCTTCACTCAGTTTAAACTTGAATATTGAGAGTCTCGAATGTTACCAGAAGGGGTTATCTTTAAAATAACAATGACTCACATCAGTTGAATGCTTATTCTTCTGCCAGTCACTGTGCCAGGAACTCTACGCATGTTATCTGGTAAAATACTTACAATAACTCTGGGAGACAGGATCACGGCCCTCATTTACAAATGACACTGTCACTTAGAGGGTTTGAGAAACTTGCAAAGGACTCAAGCAATGGTGGCAGCGAGACTCTGCTCTAGATTACAGAGGTTATGCTTCTAACTGCTGCATTTCATCACTGAGCGATCTTGGTGGATAAAGCCACCTGCATAGACCATGGCGAGGCCTTTTCTGCACTGTTTTGCACAGAAAGCCTATTAAAAGCCTAGTAAAGACCCTTTCTGCACTTTTTGCTAGTATTTTATTTATTTTTTGTCTTTTTAGGGCTGTACGCACAGCATATGGAAGTACCCAGGCTAGGGGTCGAGTCAGAGCTGCAGCTGCTGGCCAACATCACAGCCACAGCAACGCAGGATCTGAGTTGCGTCTGAGACCTACACCACAGCTCAAGGCAACGCGGGATCCCTAACCCACTGAGTGAGGCCAGGGATCGAACCTGTATCCTCATGGATACTAGCTGGCTTCGTCACTGCTGAGCCGCAATGGGAACTTCCACTTTTTGCTAGTATTTTAGTCTCCCCCGCCCCTCATGATTTAACCCGTAACAGCCAAGAATCAGTCCCAATCGCAGAACAGGCATCGAAAGCTCTGTTGAGCTCAGCCTCACACTTTAATTAAAGTGACACTTTAAGAGATTTGTGGTCTCTGTAATCAGCCTTCCATCACCGGGAGTGAATTACCGCTAAGTAATCCCCGGACGGCTGGTGCTGCCTCACTTGAGAGGGAGTATTTGTGGGGATCCTCTCTTCGGGGTAGTTAGAGCTCCTGAATGAGTAAAGATAAATCATCCTAAGTGATTCAAACAAGAAGGAAAAAAAAAACAACCTACCAAACAATTTATCTGCTGATGATTCAACTGCTTTTGCCAGTACCCTCAGCAACCACAAGTGAATTCCACTCTAAAACTTTAGTGTGATGGGAAGAGGTGGTCGTGAGAATTTGGTGAGTGCCAAGTGCCAAGGCTACTGCTCACAGGAGGACTGGGGGAGCCTTTGGGAAGAGGGAACGTTCTAAAATGAAGCCCACCCCACCTTCAGGGAGGAAGCTGGTGTTTTTTGGTTTTTTTCTTTTCCTTTCTGCAATCTCCTGCCTAATTATTTACCCTGGGGCCTTAAAAGAATGAGTGGCTTCCAAAAATTATTTCAGAAATATCTTTTCCAAAGAAGCATCTTTTCCAAACATTAAGCCAGTGTTTTCTCCAGCCAAGACGTCCACCATCCGGCTAAGGATTCCTTTCCTTCCTGCCACCTCGCAGGGGCTGCCTCTGCCCTCACTGCTGCTGATGGTGCCGGGTGCCCTGGGGCCACAGGAGCCCCACCTTCAGCTGTCTTTCCATCAGTGCGTCCTCCTATCTCATGCCAGAAAAACCAAGATGAGAAACCATACCCCTTGCTTCTGGACCAATAGCAAAGAGTTCCCTGGTCAGGGTGGGGGGAGCTGATGTCTCCGTTAACAACCACAAAAGAGAACATCCTTGTTCCAGGGGGACCCGGGCCTGGAGATAAAGCTGGTAGTGTTGATGGGCTCCTTGTCAGCTAGGAAGCTGTGGAGCCTTCCTATGACTGTTGATACAGGGCAGGGTGTAAAAACGTGAGGCTGGTGGCTCCTCATTCGTGCCCAGCTGTACAGTTTTTCTGGTGAAATGCAGTTTTTTTATTTTTATTTTTTTTATTTTTTGCTTTTTAGGGCCATAGCCACAGCATACGGAAGTTCCCAGGCTACAGGTGGAATTGGAGTGGCACTTGCCAGCCTATGCCAGAGCCACAGCAAGGTGGGATCGGAGCTGCATCTGGGACCTACAGCTCAGCTTATGGCAATTTGGAATCCCCAACCCACTGAGCAAGGCCAGGGATCAAACCCTCATCCTCATGGATACGAGGCAGATTCATTTCCAGTACACCACAACGGGAACTCCAAAACACGTGGTTATTCTGACCTCATGGGGTCTCGCCTGGAGGACTGAAGGACTAAAGGTATAGGAAGCAGGATTTGTAACTTGAAAGCCACTTTTCAAATAAGCAGAGTTTCCAAGTGCGCTCAACACCCCTTTCCACCTTTTCCTCCAGAGGGATTCAGTGTCCGGGCTGCCATGTGACCCTGCGTAGTCCCATTACCAAGATCCCTCTGTGATCTCAGAGGGTCCCCTTTCCCAAAGTTGAAAACCTGCTGTCTGAAGTTTCACTTTGAAGATCAGGATGCAGTCTAGGGGGAGGAAATTGTAAGTGAGGAACCAGAAAGGGGGTCTGGAAATGTTAAAATTCTATTCTTAGCACATCATTATTAACCATGAGGGTGGTCCGGTGGGAGGTACAGAGTGGTGTGGGACAGTGGTTGGAGCCCAGACCCTGGAGCCAGGTGGCAGGAGCTGGACCCCGGCCCTGCCATGGACTCTCTGGCCACGGCTGGCCATCTGCTCGACCTGTCTGGGCTCCAATTTTCTCAGCTATAAAGTGGGGCTAATCACACTAGATTCAGAGGGGTCTTAAGATGACCACGGGATTTCATATTTTCTACAACACTTAGAAGAAAGCTTAAGCATCTATACCAAGCACTATATACATCCTTGTAAAATTTAAAAAACAATTAACCTCTTCTCTCACTTTTTCACATCTAAAATATGGGGTTGAATGCGGTCACCAGAAAAATTAGTATTGTTCAGAGATTCGCTACGAAAACCATTATGTAAGGATGAAATATTTTAACTCTGGGCAGAGCCCATCAGCTCAGATTAATGGATTAAGTGTGCAGAATCTATTATCTTCAAAGACAAAATGGCTTTTCTGATGCTATTTCATGCCAAAGAACTGTAACATGCCAAGACAAAGAGCACTGGAGCCACATTAAAGAATCTCCACTAACTTAAAGTGGCTAATGGATTTTGTTACTTCAATTTCTCAAGGGGATACTGGAGAGGTTACCCCAAATGTTGCATCCATGAAAGCTAGGTTCCTAGCTAAAGTCTCGGACTTCCTACCTATACACGAAGAGCTTTTGTGGGCCCATATGTTGCCATTGCAAGCAGCATCAATTTTTTATAAAAACTGCCCCTTCTAGAAGTTCCTGTTGTGGCTCAATGGGTTACGAACTCAACTAGTATCCATGAGGATGCAGGTTCGATCCCTGACCTCACTCAGCGGGTTAAGGATCCATTGCAGATGTGGTTCGGATCTGGTGTTGCTATGACTGTGGCGGAGGCTGGCAGCTGTAGCTCTGATTCCACCCTTAGCCTGGGAACTTCCATAGGCTGCAGGTGCAGTCACAAGAATTAAAAACATTAATTAATTAATTAATTTGTCCCTTCGACATGCAGGTTGGGCTACTAGTTCAGGAATCAGGACAGACTTTTTCTGATTCTCAGTTACACTTCAATTCTGCCCCAGTGTCCCCGCACTGGGATCCATCCTTTAAGTCCTGAGGTAGCAAAGGGCCAGTTCTCTTCTGAGATCTACTGAGCAGCTGCCACGGCCACAGTTCTAGATGGTCAACCTGTTTATTAAATGTATAGCTGAAGAGTGTTAGGTTACAAAGTACTAATGTGAACTTCTTCAGCAAAACAAAAACAAAAACAAAAAGGGGGGGGGGCTTTTAAATGGGAAAATGTGCCTTTGTTATAATCTAGCAATTGGCTGGGACGTCTGGCTGATCCGTGTGTTTTTTAAGCTCTTCCGTATCTCTGAAAAAGCATCGCAAGGCGGTTTTGCTTTGATATCTGAACCGTAGTGTATCTTCGAATTGGCTCACATTACGGCCATGCTTTTCAAATTACCATCTCCGGCAATGACACTTCAGACGAGGCGATCCTGCCGTTAAACCTGTCTGAACGCATTAACACCAGAAGCGACACAATAAGAGAGAGGACGTTCGCCAACTTCTTGGATCTTTCAGAAGAGGAGCAAATGACAGGTTCTCTCCTCACAGTTCATCTGCTGTATGTATTAATAGCAAAGAAGCATATTTTAGACATAAGACGAGCAGTATCACCAGCGCTCCGCCGACATTTCACATCCATTTCGATGTCCCCAGTGCACGGAAATGTTAGGGCTGCACTTGGCCTGTCAGTGTTCGATGTTCACACATGTCTACATTTAAAGGTTCTGTGATTCTGCTTTTCATTTCAGAAGCAGTCATTTAAAGTCTCAGCCAGGGTGGGGAAGGACTTTCAGATGAAAACTGGGAAGATTTTTGTTGGTGGTGTTGAAGGCAGGAGTTAAAAAGGAGGTAGACATGGAGATGAGGCAGAAGGTCCTGCCGTGGCTGGAGGTGCCGTGGCCGTGGCTGGAGGTGGCCATGGTCTAGGGGTTCCCCTGGTCTAGAGTCTCCTGAGGTCCCATTCCGACCATGAGAAAACCTGAAAACCTCTGCTGGAAGAATGCTGCCATAAATTTTGCCCACAAAGCTTTACCCCAAACTATCGATTAGTTTCCAATGGCACCTAGATCCTAATCCACCATCGCCTAAATGTGGAATATGAGAAATTTCTAGAAGAGAGCCAGGGATAAGCTGTTTACACTTTGGGAAGAAGACAAAAACATTTTACAGATACCATCACCCTTTTTATACAAGTTTGTCGAAGACACAGGATGTGTCCTAGGACCACAGGAAAGTGTGGTGGGTCCACGGGAAGCAGGCCCTAGGGTGGGTCGCTGATGGCACCGAATCTCAGCGCCTTCACCTAGAAACCGAGGATGACAGTAACACCTACTTCCTGGGCTTGCGGTGAGGATTGAGTCAGTGCCCAGTGATAAGCTCTTTAAACAGAGCCTGGCACACCGCAAGGGCCGTGGCGTCACGACCCCCGGAGAGAGGAGCGAAGCTGCCAGTCGACCTTCACTAGCCAAGGGTGCCACTCCAGGCTCCACAGAAGTGCTAAACCCCCTACGTGGTTGCTACTGTCACCGCTTAGCCTCTAACCCATCTTCTTGGTTTGTGGGTTTGTTTTTTGTTTTGGTTTTTGTTTTTTTGCGTTTTAGGGCCCCACCTACAGCATATGGAAGTTCCCGGCTAGGGGTGGAATGGGAGCTGCAGCCGAGGTCTAAGCCACAGACAGAGCAACATGGGATGCCAGCTGAGTCTGCAACCTACACTGCAGGTCATGGCAATGCCGGATCCTTAACCCATTGAGTCCAGGGATCGAACCTGCATCCTCATGGATACTAGTTAGGTTCATTATCACTGAGCCACAGAGGAGCTCCTAGCCCATCTTCTTGGGATGGTGTAGAGAAGGGAATAAAACCCATGGGGGAACTTCTCTAAAGGGCAGGTTACTGGGCCTGGGACTCTCTCTGTCACAGATGCAGTCAAAGAACCTATGTTCTCACATCTCTTGGTGTTTTGAGGGTAAAGGGCTGCCCCGTGAGACACACTCCTGGGGAGGACTGGACGTGGACTGCTGTCCATAAAGAGTTCCAGAACACTGGAATTCCTGGGTGTTCACTCTGGTGGAGCAGCACAAGGCATATTTCTTTGGTACTTTTCAGAAACCATTATAGATTCCTAAACTTCCAACCAGGGTCAAATAACCATCTCGAGGCATACTTAATGAACCAAGTTCTCAAGTCTACCTCTGTATCAACAGCAGATATAACACGTGTATTAGGAAAATGTGCTTCAGAAATGGGGGGCTGCAGTTTCAAAATGCTTTTGTCTCTTTCTGCTCAAACACAAATATAATACCACTGAGACACTTTTTTTTTTTGTCTTTTTGCCTTTTCTAGGGCCGCTTCCCACAGCATATGGAGGTTCCCAGGCTAGGGGTCCAATCGGAGCTGTAGCCACTGGCCTACACCATAGCCATAGCAACGCCGGACCTGAGCTGAATCTGCCATCTACACTGCAGCTCATGGCAACGCCAGATCCTTAACCCACTGAGCAAGGCCAGGGATCGAACCTGCAACCTCATGGTTCCTAGTTGGATTCGTCAACCACTGAGCCATGACGGGAACTCCTAAGACACTTTTGTTTGGAGGGTAAAACTCTACTTGCACTACTTTCCCCAGATATTACAGTTTTGACCCTGCCATGACGTAAAACTCAGGGAGAGTCATTACGAATACAAACTGGAGAACACAGGAAGCCAAGGTTTTCCCTGTAACATACTACAGAATACTTCAGAATAATCAAATCACCCTCCTTCTAATTGGAACAGCTTTGGTAATAACAGGCTGTTATAAGATCTGTGTTTTCTGTTTTGAAAATAAACAAGTAGGCCCAGTTCTATATTGAGGTGATGGTGGGGGCCTTTTATTTTTGGAAGTCTTGTATTTTTTTAAATTCCCCTTTGGGAAAATAGGGTGACAAATAGTAATCCAGATGGAGGTCATCAAAAACTACTTATTCACACTAACGTGGGATTTTTTTCTTTCTTTCTACGGTAGGATAATAAGCTTTTATAAACTGAAGTAAACTTGGTTTCTGCCGCGCCCTTTGTAGTGTATTTTGTTCAGGCCTGCCTCAAAGAGAACAGAGCATGATTTGATTATATGTCGACACAGAGATGAGGTTTTATAAACATTTTTGGTTATTTTTAATCTGCTATTTTTACAGCAGCTCTGAGAGGTAACTGGAGCTAGACAATCTCTAAAGGGAAACAGGGACAAAGGGACAGACCCACCATGGAAGCAACGTGGTCACCCCTGGGACCCAAACCACTAAATCGGAGTGCCGTGGTCAGGACGTTGAATCTGGCCATGAAGGAGGATGGGGAGGGTCCTGCCTGGGCCTGCTGAAGGCTTTGCTTTTGGACAACAACGGAAGCGGCAGAGCACCCGGGACCAAAGGGCTGAACAGGATCAAAGTGATAATGGTACAGTCTCGAAGCCACCCAGAGGTCCAGGGACAGGCTGAGACCTGGGACCACCCTCGGCTGGGCGTCTGCTGGAGGGTGAGCTGAGTTCCTTCTTTCCGCAGAGCATGTAGGCTCCTCCTGTGCTGGGACCACCACACACCAATTCCCCCCCCTCCCCCCGCCAGCTACCGAGCTAGACATACAGGATCCACACCATGTGAGTCTTGGGGGGGTTATTTCTGTGGGCATCACAACGTATGAAAAATATGGCGCTGAACATGAAGCAAAGCAATCATAAAGAAATAGCAGGAGTTCCTGTGGTGGTTCAGTGGGTAACAAACTTGACCGGTATCCATGAGGATACGGGTTCGATCCCTGGCCTCCCTCAATGGATTAAGGATCTGGCATTGCCATGAGCTGTGGTGTAGGTCGCAGATGCAGATCGGATCCTGCACTGCTGTGGCTGTGGTGTAGGCCAGCAGCTGCAGTTCAGATTCAACCCCTAGCCCAGGAACTTCCAGATGCTGCCGGTGCAGCCCTATGGGGGGAAAGAAGCAGGCAAGGAAAGAGGGAGCAAACACTCTTAGGATCTTAGCTAAAAATAAAAATACCAGAGCTTGAGGACCACCGAAAAGAAGAATGAATATGAACTACAGAAAAGTTCTTGCGAAGCCGTTTCATGGATATTTAAATATGGAAGAATGGCATGTTCATGTGAGTTAAATATACTTAAATGCCAGGCAGCTGCCATTAATGTCCTATAAATGTCATAGGCTGGTATAAGTAAATAAGGCACCTCAAAAATAAAAAAACACTTGTTTTAGTCATTAAAATGGCTGATTGAGAGAAATGGACAATGAAACTAATGCTATTTTTTTTTTTTTGGTCTTTTTTCCATTTCTGGGGCTGCTCCCACGGCATATGGAGGTTCCCAGGCTAGGGGTTGAATCAGAGCTACAGCTGCTGGCCTACACCACAGCCACAGCAACGCGGAATCCAAACTGTGTCTGCAACCTATACCACAGCTCACGGCAATGCCAGATCCTTAACCCACTGAGCAAGGCCAGGGATCGAACCCGCAACCTCGTGGGTTCCTAGTGGGATTCATTAACCACTGAGCCACGATGGGAACACCACCTAATGCTATTTTTGGACTAAATGCAGTCCTCTGCTATTCCTAATATTTTCTACCCTCCCCCACACTTGGCGAGACTTTAGAGAGAAGTATATTTTAACAACCCATGTAAACTAATTTTAAAATAAATGAGGTGGAGGATAATGTGAGAAAAAGAATGTATATATGTATGTGTGACTGGGTCGCTTTGCTGTACAGCAGAAAATTGACAGAACACTGTAAACCAACTACAATGGAAAAAATAAAAATCATTTAAAAAAATGAGCGAGAGTGACAGCATGTGCAGGAAAAGCAGAACGCTGTGCCGAAAAAAGAAAGAAAGAAAATAAATAAAAATTACATTTCTAGGACCAAACAGATGCATTTAATCATGCTCTCGGGTTTGGTGATGGGATGTACTCCACATCCTCAAAAGTGGTTTAAAATTAAATTCTCAGAGTTCCCATTGCGGCTCAGTGGTTAACGAATCTGACTAGGAACCATGAGGTTGAGGGTTCGATCCCTGGCCTCACTCAGTGGGTTAAGGATCCGGTGTTGCCAGTGAGCTGTGGTGTAGGTTGAAGACCCGGCTTGGATCCTGTGTTGCTGTGGCTGTGGTGTACGCCGGTGGCTACAGCTCCGATTGGACCCCTAGCCTGGGAACCCCCATATGCTGCGGGAGCAGCCCAAGAAATGGCAAAAAGACAAAAAATAAATAAATAAATAAAATAAAATAAAATAAAATTCTCTCTAGACAACAAGAGGTGGGTGATGAATGAACACTGTGAGAATCGCAGTTACTGTCTTGAATCAATCCTATAAAATTGGATTGTGATGATCAGTGTACAACTATAAATGTGATAAATTCATTGAGTAATAAAAAAAATAAAAACAAAAAAGAAGGACTCTATGCAAGAGCCTGGCTCGCCTATTCAAGAGCAAACGACACATTTTCATCACGAAGTGCAAAAATATTGCCTCTTTGAGTGATAACAGCCAGGAAGGTTCCCGGCTCCTTTGGGCATGCGGACTTCTCCCCTCCCTAGTGCTAGTTCTAGTTCTCCGCCCTGGGTGGGGTGGGGGGGGGCTCGGGGGAGGGGAGCAAAAGGGGCCTGTCTTGGGATGGAGGGCAGAACAGGTACTTGCAAAAAACTCAAGAGCTGTGGCGGCCCCTGAGAGTACCAGAGGGCCGCTGCATCCTCTATGATGGTAGCGGCCTGTCCTGCTGGAGGCACACCCAGTGAAAGCCCAGCAGAAGTGGGCGGCTCTCGGTTAAGCATACGGTTTGCACATGGGTCCAAAGCCAGGATGCTGAAGGCATCTACTGAACAGGGTGGAGAAACCTTTCTTCCCAGGCCACCCACAATGGGAGCTGAACACAGGACATGACAAACACACAGAGAGAAGGGAGCCGTTGATCAGGCCTTGGGCAGCGTTTAATTGCGTGGCCCTTGGGTAAGACGGGAACGGGAAATAGGGAGGTAGCCTCGGGAGTACGAGTCAGAAGGATGTTTTAGAAAAACGATTTTTCTCATTTACCAAACACTATGTAACTGGATGTGTTATCCAGTGATTTTCAGCCTACTGTAGTAAGTTTTTTTTTTTTTTTTGTAACAGTTGTTTTACATAGAAAGACAACACAAATAGTCTCTTGTGAGGATGCGGGTTTGATTCCTGGCCTCACTACGTGGGTTAAGGATACAGCGTTGCCATGAGCTATGGTGTAGGTCATAGACAAGGCTTGGATCTGGTGTTACTGTGGCTGTGGCGCAGGCTTGCAGCTCCAAATCCAATCCCACCCCTTGCCTGGGAACTTCCATATGCTGCATGTGCTTTTGTCCTAGAAAGCAAAAAGATAAAAAAGAAAGAAAGAAAGAAAGAATAAAACAAATATGTACAGCAAGAAAGAAGGGGAATTGCAGATACAGAGAACAAACCAGCATCACCAGTGGGGGTGGGGAGGAGTGGGGGGGGTTGAGAGACATAATCTACTACGTATAAAATAGACAAGCAGTAAGGACATCTTGTTCACACAGGGAATATAGCCATTATCTTGTAATAATTTTTAATGGAGTACAACCAGTAAAAATACTGACTCACTATGCTGTACATCTGAAACTAACACAATGTAAATCCACTACACTTCAATGTTAAACACTATTCCTCTTAGAAAAAATAATGAAATCATGAGACTGAAAAATCAAAGTCCTTTGCTAAGCTAGTTTTTAGACAATGTCATATACAGATTCTTATTTGGACAAGAGATACCAAAAAATTCCTTTATTTCAAAGAAAAGGTGCAAAGAATCTGTATTTGTGCTGCCTTATTTGTATCTGTGCTCACCAGAGAAAGGAAATAAAGACGTGTAACGGTGAAGAGCCGTACAGGTGAAAATCATTCACGTCAGTAACCATCATATCATTGAAACAATGGGCAGGGCTAGGAAAAGCAAAAAGGGGGCCCCGAAATGGAAAAGAGATGATTATGTTTATACTGCAGAAAAGAGGAGGTAATGGGAGTTGTGTTGGGGCAACTGTTGAAAGAATCTGTCAAAACGCTGCTTTAGAAATGGGAGTCCCAGGTTATGATTAAGCGAAGAATTATTCCAATGGAAATTCCAGGCTAACTTGAATCGTCCTTAAGACACAGAGAAAGAGAATAACCGGTTAGTTACTCAGATTCCTACAGCTGCTGTCAATGGGAGTCGTGCCTTTTTCGGTTTATCTTGAATTGAGAAAGGGAGCGCACCTGTTCACTGCGCATCAGCGCGCACCGTGAAGGCTGGAACGGACTTGATCCCTTTTCATTCCCCAGCAGGAAGGTGCCCTGGAAGAGCGAGCTTGGGGGCTGAACCCCAGTTCTGTTGCTTACCAGCAGGTGGTTTGGGGCAAGTGCCTTAATCTCTCTGGGTCTCACTTGTCTCATTTGTAAAATAGATACAAAATATGGAACAATAGAGATTGTGGGAGACATTAGTAATAATCCCTGCACAACACCAGGCAGCCAGTGATGCTTGGCAAAGAGCAGCTACCGTTACCCCACGATGGCAAACGCTCTCCGAGGGGGCAACAAACTTGGCAGTGCCTTGAAGATTTACCCTGAAGTGAACAGATAATGAATATCACAACAATTTGAAAGAGTGTTTGTATTCGAATTGTCTCCGCTAGGTCATGGGCAGGCATGTTATGTCTATGACTCTCTAGTGTGGAAAATTCCTCAAAGAGCAAGACTGCCTATTAGGGAGGCTTCAGTCCTGCAGGGCTTGGGGAAGGTCATTTAAGCTGCTCAGTTGCCATAATATGCAAAACATCAGGATGGAATCTTCGATGGGAGTGAGAATGAGCATACCGAGGCAAATTCCAGGATTATGTCAGCAGCTGGTCTTGTGCTGTTCATTTCTGGGACTGGCACGTGCAGCTCTGAGTGGACTGGCAGCTCACACGTTACTCACGCAATCGTGTAGGTATGCTAGACTGTTTACTCTTAACTGCTTGGGCAAAGTCTTAAATGTGAGGCTCTTAATCAGGACAGCATATGGTATCTGCATCTGGGAGAGCAGCTTTGGAAATTCCCAATTCTTAAAAAATTGGTCTCTAATCTTTGATATTAGGAATGTTCCTGGAAGTTCCCATTGTGGCTCAGTGGTAACGAGGTAGACTAGTATCCTTGAAGATTTGGGTTCAATCCCTGGCCTTCCTCAGTGGATTAAGGATTCAGTGTTGTCGTGAGCTGTGGTGTAGGTCACAGACAAGGCTTGGACCCCATGTTGCTGTGGCTGTGGTGCAGGCAGGCAGCAGAAGCTCTGATTTGACCCCTAGCCTGGGGAACCTCCGTGTGCCTCAGGTGCAGCCTTAAAAAGCCAAAAAAAGAAAGAAAGAAAGAAAAAAAAAGTGTTCTATGAAGATATAACTGATAAATGGATGTATATCTATCCTCAAGGAAAAAAATAACTACTGAAATCATACATTACCTAAAAGACCTTAACTGTATCATTGCTTTCTCCTAAACAGCTGTATTTGGGATCCTTAAATTCTTAAGTTGGAACAAGAAAAATATAGATTATTTCAATACTCCTGATATCTTACAAAGAGACCAACATTTCCGAAGAAGTTCTTCCCACTGCGTAGCAGAATGAGATAGATCCTGAATTTCCCTTGTATTTTTTTGCCATCTCAGGATGCCTGTGCTTTGACAGAGAAGGTATGGCCACACTGCAGTGAAGCTGAACCTATCCAAGTTAAAAACCAACAATTTTTTGGTGAATGTCAAATGGAATAATTACACTTGGTACACAGCATTTTATCCCCCTTTTGGGGGCATAATTCAGGGTCAGGTCAATTTAGCACAATTCACAATGATGACAATGTTTCTTTCTTCTTTCCTTTCCTTTTTTTTTTTTTCCTTTTTCCACTGCACCTGCAGCCTATGGGGTTCCCGGGGCCAGGGATCAAATCTGAGCCACTATCTGTGACCTATGCCACAGCGGTGGCAATGCCAGATTCTTAACCCACTGCACCAGGCTGCAGATTGAACCAGCAATGGCAAACAGACAAGCCGGATCATGAACCCACTGTGCCACAGAGCGAACTCCAGACAGCAATGGGTATTGAGCATTTTGCATGTCATAAATGTGTAATTAATTTCCTTTCCTTTTTTGCGCACATTTCTATCATCTTCTCCATTTTACAACTGAGATTCAGAAAAGCCGACTCACAGGTCCAAGGATTAGCTGTTAGTGAGCAATACTGCTAGTACCAGAAGCCTGATCTAAGTGGCAGCAGAATTTGCTCTTTGCCATGGGGTCCTGATTTACTACATCTCAGGCTCATTGGTTCATTCAGCAAACATTTCCTGAATGGCACGGTGATAGGCCCTAGAAGCACAAGTTATGAATGGGTCTCATACCCAAGCAACTCACACTTTAGCAAGTAAATGACCACTGCTGGGTGTGGTAAGTGCTATAGGAGCCAAGAGGGGTGAGGGCGACGCTAGGGGGTGGGGGTGGGGGTGGTCCCCACAGGGGCTCCAAATGAGATGATCCCCTTTGGGGGGCATCAGAGAAGAGGCCCTGGGCCAGTGGGTCTCACATGTATAGTCCTCCATTCATGCCACATCCTCCCCCTCTGCCAGACACAGAAAGAAGGAAGACACGGGCGGTGAGTAAAGAAGGGCAGGGGGAGTTCCCATTGTGGCTCAGCGGTTAACAAACCCGACTAGCATCCATGAGGATGCGGGTTCAATTCCTGGCCCTGCTCAGTGGGTTAAGGATTTGGCGTTGCTATGAGCTGTGCTGTAGGTTGCAGATGCGGCTCGGATCCCGCATTGCTGTGGCTCTGGTGTAGGCCGGCAGCAGTAGCTCTGATTAGACCCCTGGCCTGGGAACCTCCATGTGCCATGGGTGTAGCCTTAAAAAGCAAAAAAGACAAAAAAAAAAAATAGGGAGGGGTCCCTGAGGTGAAAATGGCAACAGCGGTACAGGTAAAGAAGCCGCTGTATGAAGGCACCAGGCCCTGCCATCCCATGACTCCTTGGGGACCTCTTTTTGGCACAGCTGAAAAGAAACAGGCGTGTGGAGGAGCAGTTGGGAAGGGAGCCAAAGGCAATCAGCAGAGGCTGGGCACTGAGGGGGTTTCGGGGTTTGGGTGCCAAGAGCAGGAGCACGAATTCTCTCCTGAAAGGCATGAGGAAGGTAACAGTGTAACAGTAAGAGGGGTAACAGTGATGTGATCACGTGATCCTCCTGGATTCGGAACACCCCCTGCTGCTTTCCTGGAAGGCGAGGCTGGAGGAGCCAGGCGGGACGGCGACCACCCTGAGGACAGAAGTGAGGTGTCCTGGGACCAGGGATGTGGGCAGGCCAGATGTGAGCGATGTTGGGGGCAGAGCTGTTGACAGCTGGAGGGGTCTGGGGGTGGGAGGCAGGTCTGGGATGCTGCTCGGGTTCCTGTGGCGCTGACAGGGCAGTGGTGATTCTGAGTCAGGAAAGGAGAAAGAGCAGGCTTCCCTGAGGGGGGGGGGCGGCCGTCCTGAGGTTGGTTCTGGCAAGTGGGGAGCACGGAGTGCTCGGAGGACCTTCAAATGTGGCTGTGACATCCTCAGGGATGGAGGATGCGGCCCAATCGAACAAGAGAGAGCCCTGTGGCCAGACTACCGAGCAGTGTGTTTAGAAAAACTGGAATACTTTCTCCTCGAAACATTCATTTTAACATGGAAATTGATCAGCATCAAGGAAAAAGAGGTATATACACATAAATAAAGATGGACGGGTCTTATGCGAATCTACAGAATATTATTATTATTCTTATTTTTGCTTTTTTAGGGCCTCAACATATAGAAGTTCCCAGGCTAGGGGTCAAATCAGAGCTGCAGCTGCCGGCCTACACCACAGCTCACGGCAACACTGGATCCCCGACCCACTAAGCGAGGCCAGGCATCAAACCTGCATCCTCATGGACGCTAGTTGGATTCGTTTCCACTGAGCCATGATAGGAACTCCCAGAATATTATTTATTTTAGCCCACAGATCTGACTATTTTCCCATATGCTAGCTAATATTCATCATGGGATTTTTTTAAAAAGTGTCAAATACCAAACTCTTGAAAGATGAATTGTTTAAAAACCTTACTTAGTGGCACAGCCTCTACCCACACTGTACTTACTTGCAGAAGAAAATGACACCCAAAGGGTGAAAAGGAAAGAAAGTTTTCTTAAGCGAAGGAACCAAAAAGAGTGGAGGATGCGGCTGGCTTCCTGCCAGGCCCGCAAATACTGAAAAGCTAGGAGTTTCAAGGCAAATCTCTACTAATCCATCTTTTACCCACATTCTCACTTACAGTCCACCTCTTGACATGAAATATTTAATAGGAACTTTATTTTAACCTCACAGTAGCCTTCAAAACAGGGACCACTGGATTCCACACTAGGCTAAAAGATGAACATATTAGGTAACTGAAAAGAAACATGCATTTAAAAAAAAAAAAGGAGGGAAAAAAAGGCCTTGTGGAAAGCATAAAGCAGTTAATGAGAATTTCCACTGAAAACTGAAAGTTAATGACAACGCAGTTTTTCTCCTACTGCGGACACTTGCTTCTTAAAGAATGGATCGATCAATAAAGTTCATTTTCTAGTGGCATTTGGAATCACAACTTTAATCTGGTGAAATGGCACAAAGACAAACACCAAAATGCAAATAAACAACACCATGAAGGTTTTCTTGAGAAAGAAACTCCTTTTAATGGGCTTCCGCTTTCGCGGTTTAAATTCAGCCCCTTCATGGGGAATGAGTCCCTCAGGAAGGCGGCTTTCTGTTGGGTATGTGCATGATGTTCATTTGCCCTGCATCTAAAAATTAGAACATAACAAGCTTCTAATCATCACTTGTTAATGTGAACCAAAAAGAATTCTTTTTTCCATTGAAAGCAGATTGCAGTTAAAAAAAAAAAAAAAAAGGCAGCATTTTCCAAGGTCATATGCTGTTGGCAAAGCTCAAAAAACCCTTATAGTCCAACTTGCTTATGTTCAGCTGTGTTTACTTAGACTTAACTTGACAAAGTCTGCCTCTGATTATCCTGCGTAGTCATCTGCCCGCAGATAAATAGATATTTCACAAACTTTTTGGAGGGAGTGACATTTGGCCTCTGTAATTTTGGAATAATTGACTATGTACCCTCAACTTAAAACACCGAAATGATCCCCGGTATGTTTCGGGGATGGGAACATAAATATTTCATTTTACAAAGGGAGCAGTCTCTGTGACCTTTATGGATTTGGGGTGATTTACTAGCAAAGTATGGTACTGCTTTGGAAGGTGCAGAGTTGTTCTGCAACAGGCAATTTCAGGGCAACTTTTATTTTGGTCTTTTCAATAACCATCAAGATTTCAAGGAATTTCTGTAAACACACTGTCGCTTAAAGAAAATAACTTTCCATCAGTTTTTTTTTTTTTTTTTTTTGCAACGAGTCTCCAGAACAGAACCATGCATATAAAAATAAGATTTAACTAAATTATTTCCAGAGACTACATCTTGGAGTAATGTTTACACTGTCAGTAGAAAGCAAAGGCTCGGTGTTGTACCACTGTTTCTTACACTAAATGCAAAATTTTGCTTTGGGAGTAATGTAAACCATTTCCATGGCCGAGCGTCTGTTCCTGATTGCCTAGGAACTGATTCTGGCTGATCCTAGTCCTGTTTACTTTGCCTGCTGTTATATTTACATAACAAAAATCATACATACCTTCCAAACTAGGATTGTTTCTAAGGTGGAAGGTCTCCTTACGTTCCCCAGGGATCAAGAAGCAATGACCCAATCAATCAACAAATCTTGACTCTACTTTGCTAATGGCTGGTAATACAGTAGTGAACAAGAGAGAGATGGTTCCTGTCCTCTGAAGTTTATCTAATGAGAAAAATGATTTTAGAACACACACTGTCATTTTCTAGGTTGTTCATTTTACTTTATGTAATTATGAAGCATGTTCCCCCACTGAAACAAACATGCTTTCCTTCCTGACTCCCGTCTCCTTGTTGAATTAACTTGGATGGGGCCTTCTTTTGGAGCTGGTGGTGTGTGTTAGGGGAGCCCAGACACAGCTGCCCCTCCAACAATCCAGGCTAGGTCTGCAATGGGCTAGTTTTTGAGTGCTTTCTGTAATGGAATCTCTCCTTTTGGCTTTTATTCTAATGTATTAAATTTGCTTCCATACGCACTCTGTAAATGATGATCCTGCTACTGCCATCACGTGTAATAAGCAAGAGTTACCCAAAGCCTTTCCGTCTAAAGGACTGTTCCCCATTGTTTTCTCTCCTGATGCTTTTGCTTTGAGATTCACAAGAGATGATTTCACACATGTAAATCAAAGAAGGGCTCTGTTTTCAAATGCACGTGCCTTTCAAGGTCAGCAAGCAAATCCAGAACATGTGCTGGAGCCTTGAGTGTCTTCAGACTAGCCTCTGGGAGAAGGCTTCGTCAGCTTTTAATGCAAACCTGCACCCATGATCCCTCTAGAAAGGGCAGACTGCTCAGATTCGACGTACAGTCCCAAGAACCAAATGCAGGAAAATGAGGGTGGACGAAGCTCTGCTCTGAAGCCCAGCCACATGACCAAGCCGGAGGCCTCTCCAAAGCCAGGGCTGTACCAGCAAGACAGGGAAGAGGGCTGCTACTGCTGCTTGAAACAACAACCTTCCCAGCTTAACACCCAGGCCCTCTGAGAGCCACCTGAAAGAGGAAGGCAGGTGGTGTAGACAGCACCAGGAACACAATGACCACAGCTCTGACTTCTCAAGCACGAGGGGAGGCGCCGTCCACACACTTCAGGTGGAGAACACCCTATAAGACACGGAGCCCCTCGGGAGTGGTTTCTCACAAAGGAAACGTCAATTTACAACTCTTATCGGATTGGACCAAGACATAACTCTGCACGGAAACTCACACGGAAGCTCACTTTTAAAAAGACATACAAAACTCCTATAGGGGCCAGGGGTTGCCCGTCGAGTCAAGGCTACCAGGAGGCAGTGCTGTGTCTGAGAAAGGAAGCAGCCTAGGTACCTCCCGACATGCAGTTCATTCTCTAAAACACAGAATGTCACACAGAAGCAAAGCTGAGCTCCGGATCACTGGCTGGAATTCGTTTGCAGAAGAGCTACGGTTGAATCCAATTCATATGACCCTTTCAATGTTAACCAAAGCAGGGGGGGTGGAAAAAAAGAGAGAGCTTACACAATCGAAAATCTCGAAAAAATTCCTATATTTTCTGGTTTCATTTTTCCCAGAACTGAAACACCAAGAAATACCAGCACCTCAGCGTACTCACTTCCAGCTCAGTCAGAGTGCTGAGGGACATAAACATTTTTTCTTTCACTTTTTTACAAGAAGGTGACCAACATTTTCTGAGCCTTCCAAAAAGCTTCAGGTTTGGAATACATTTTGGCTAAAGGTCAGCAGAGGCATTTGCTCGTCGTTCAAAAAGCACTTTTTCTTTCCACCGTTGGAATATATGTAGGAATTGGGTTGTGAATGGAATCACAAAACAGCTCAGAGCCACAAAGGGAAATCCAGCTTTGCAGTTCTTAAAAGAGGAAGCATTCTGTGCAGGAGAAAAGAGGCATAACACGGTGCATTTACACACACAGCGAATCGAATGCTTTCACCACTATTATCAATACCTTTGGGAGGCAGGGATTTTTCGCTCCCTCATTTTATAGATACTGATATGCAGCAGAGCCATTTAGGTGATTTACCAGCTGTTTCTTAGCCATTGAGAAGAAAATCTGAATCCAGGTCTTTAAAGTTGAAATCCATAGTCTGAAGATATGGACTGAAGCCTCACAGCCAGCATCACAAGAAATAGGAAAACCATAGACAGGGCAAGAATCTGCACCACTGCTTTTATTATTTAACACTGTACTGAAGCTACAATTCAATGCAGTCAGCCAAGGGAAAAAAATCCATGGCAAAAATGTTAGAAAAGAGATAAAAACATTACTGTTTGAAAATAATGTAACTGTATTACTGGAAAACACAAAATCAATGGAAAAACTCCAAAAATGATAAGCTAATTCATGGTGGTAGCAGAATACAATATTAACATATAGAAATGAATGGCTTTCTCATAGAAAAACAACATTTAATAAAAGTGATGAAGAAAGGACCCTAATTACAACAACACAACAACAAAAAGATAATATGCCTAGGGCTACATTTAACAAGAAATGTTCAAGACCTATTTGGAACATTTTAAATATAACTAATAGCCACAAAAGAAGACATGAACAGACATACCAAGTTTCTGGATGAGACGATTCTATATCCTAAAAAAAAATTTCTATAATTAATTCATAAAAGTAACACAATCCCAATAAAAATAAAGGTTTTTTTTTTGTTTGTTTGCTTTGTTTTGTTTTGAGGAGACAAATTGACCTAACTATGGGACAGTAAATAAGCAACAGTAGCTAGAAAAACTGTGAAAAAAGAAAAGAATGAGGGAGAATAAGCACAGCCGATTTTAAACGTATTCTAAGGCCTCAAGGGGTTGGAGCATAGGTTAAAAAAAAAAAAATCAGGAGGAGAATAGAAAGTTAAGACAGACTCAATTTAAAACATAGTATTTTCAACCAGGAAAGAGAAAGAGAGACTGATCGATAAATGGTATTAGAATAACTGGGTAGCTTGATGGGAAAAACAAAATATACTATAATTTATCTCAAGCCAAGATTATATTCAAAACAGATAAAATACTTAAGGCACAAATTGAGAGCCATAGAAATACCAGAAGAAAACTTGGGACACTCCCTTAAAAGTTTTGAAGTGAAGAAATTCCCTCTATCACTTAAAATCGAGCAGCCATCAATAAAATTTTAGCAAACCGAATTCATAAAAAAGATCATACACCATGACCAAGTGGGATTCATCCCAAGTTCACAAGGATGGTTCAACAAATGCAAATCAATGTCATATACCACATGAACAAAAAAAAAGTGAAAAACCACATGATCATCTCAAGAGATACAGAAAAAGCATCTGACAAAATTCAAAGTCATTCATGATAAAAACTCTCACCAAAGTGGGTAGAGAGGGAGCATATCTCAACATAATATAAAAGCCATTTATAACAAACCCACAGCCAATATAATACACAACAGAGGAAAGCTGATAGCCTTCCTGCTAAAATCTGGAACAAAACATGGATGCTCACTTTTATTCAACATAGTACTGGAAGTCCTGGCCACAACAATCAGAAAAGAAAAAGAAATAAAAGGTATCCAAATTGGGAGAGAAGAGGTAAATTGTCACTCTATGCAGATGACATGATACCATATACAGAAAACCCTAAGGACCCCACACAAAAACTACTTGATCAGATAAAGGAATTCAGCAAAGTACAAGGATACAGATTAACATTCAGAATTTGGTTGCATTTCTGTATAATAACAATGAAATATTAGAAAAGGAATATGAAAAAATAATACCTTTTAAAATCACACCAAAAAAAAATAAAGTACATAGGAATAAACTTGTCCAAGGAGGTGAAAGACTTATATGCTGAAAACTATGAAATAGTAATCAAGGAAATTAAAGAGGATTCAAAGAAATGGAAAAATATCCCATGCTCCTGGATTGGAAGAATTTATATTGCTAAAATGGACATATTAATCAAAGCAAAATATAGCTTTAATGTGATCCATATCAAATTACCCATGACATTTTTCATAGAACTAGAACAGATAATCCAAAAATTTACATGGACCCATAAAAGAAAGATCCAGAATCACCAAAGCAATCCTGAGGCAGGGGGAGCAGGAGGCATAACTCTCCCAGATTTCAGACAATATTACAAAGCTACAGTAATCAAGACAGTGTGGTACTTGTACAAAATAGATATACGGATTAATGGAACAGAAGAGAGAGCCCAGAAATAAACCCAGACACCTACAATCAATTAATCTTCGACAAAGGAGGCAAGAATATAAAACGGGGAAAAAAAATCTCTGCAGCAAGTTGTGCTGGGAAATCTGGACAGCTGCATGTAAATCAATGAAACTGGCACATACCCTCGCACTAACATAAACTCAAAATGGCATAAAGACTTAAACATAAGACATGACATTATAAAACTCCTAGAAGAGAACATAGGCAAAACATTTTCTGACATCAACCATACAAATGTTTTCTTAGGTTAGTCTCCCAAAGCAATAGAAATAAAAACAAAAATAAACAAATGGGACCTAATCAAACTTACAAGCTTTTGCACAGCAAAGGAAATCATTAAAAAAAAAAAATCTATGAAATGGGAGAAAATATTTGCAAAGAATGCAACTGACAAGGGCTTTATCTCCAAAATATACAAACAACTCATAAAATTCAACAACAACAAAACAACCAATGGAAAAACGGGCAGAAGACCTAAATAGATATCTCTCCAAAGAAGACATATGGATGGCACATGAAAGAATGCTCAACATTGCTAACTGTTAGAGAAAGGCAAGTCCAAATTACAGTGAGGTTACCATTTCACACTGGTCAGAATGGCCAGCATTAATAAGTCTGCAAATAACAAATGGTGGAGAAAGTGTGGAGAAAAGGGAACCCTCCTATGCTGTTTGTGGGAATGTAAATTAGTATAAGCCACTGTGGAAAACAGTATGGTGGTTCCTTGGAAAACTAAATATAGAACTACCACATGATCTAGCAGTCCTATGCCTAGGTATATATCTGGACAAAACCGTAATTCAGAAAGATACAGGCACCCCTATGTTCACTGCAGCACTATTCACAACAGTCAAGACATAGAAACCACCTAAATGTCCATCGATAGATGAAGGGATTAAGAACATGTGGTACATTTATATAATGAAATACTACTTGGCCATAAAAAAGATGAAATACTGCCATTTGTGCCAAGAGAGATGCCACCTACTAAGTGAAGTAAGTCAGAAAGAGAAATACAATGTGATATTACTTACATGTGGAACCTAAAATATGGCACAAATGAACTTCTCTATGAAACAGAAAAAGACTCCAGACACAGAAAACAGACTTGTGGTTGCCATGGTGGCGGGAGGGAGTAAAAGGGATGGGGTTTTCGCAGATGCAAACTATTACATTTAGAATGGATAAACAACAAGGTCCTACTGTACAGCACAGGGAATTATATTCAATCTCCTGGAATAGACCAGGATGGAAAAGAATATAAAGAAAGAGTGTATACACAGTGTATATATATAAAATTGACTCACTTTGCTGTACAGAAGAAAGTGGCACAATACTGTTAATTAACTATACCTCAATAAAAAAATTAAAAAATAAAATAAAACCTAGCAGTCATACAAAGAAAGATCAATAAACATAATTACATTTTTTCAAAGCCTACAATGGGAAAAAAGCAAAAGGAAAATCAAAGCATATATAACTAATTGGGACAAAATATTTGCTATTCATGACTATCCCAGGTTTATCTCCCTACTCCATGAAGTGCTTTCAAATTAATAAATATCAATAAGAGAGTTGACAGCAAAATTATTATTATACACACACAGAAAACAGGGCATTTTGTGACTTTCTTAGAATAATGTCTTCAAGTTTCATCCATTTTGGAGCATGTGTCAGAATTTCCTTCCTTTTTAAGGCTGAATAATATTCCATTGTGTGTATATACCACAATTGTCTATTCATCTATCAACAGACACTTGGGCTGCTTCCACCGTTTGGCTATTGTGAACAAATGCTGCTATGAAAGCAGGTGTACAAGTATGTGTTCAAGTCCCAGTTTTTTAGTTCTTTGGGGGATACACTTAGAACTAAAATTGCTAGATCATATGGTAATTCTATTTTTAATTTTTTGAGGACCCAGCAAAGTGTTTTCCATAGCAGCTGCATTATTTTATAGTTCCACCAGCAGTGCACAGGGTTCCAATTTTTCCACATCCTCACAAACACTTGTTAATTTCTGTCTTTTGATAATACCCATCTAAACTGGTGGGAAATCTCATTGTGTGTTTTTGTTTTTTTTTAATTGAAGTCTTGTTGATTTATATTGTTGTGTTAGTTTCTGGTATACAATGACATGATTCAGTTATACAACATACATATACATATTCTCTTTCATATTCTTTTATGTTATGGTTTATTATAGGTTATTGAATATAGTTCCCTAGATGATATACAGCACGATTTTGTTGTTTATTTTATATATAGTAATTTTTAACTGCTAATCCCAGACTCCTAATTTATCCCTCTCCATCCTCTTTCCCCTTTGGTAACCATAAGTTTGTTCTCTATATCTGTGAGTCTGTTTCTGTTTTGTAAATATGTTCATTTGTGCCATATTTTAGATTCCACATATGTGATATCAGATGGCATTTGTCTTTTTTGGATTTATTGCACTTAGGATGATAATCTCTGTTGCTGCAAATGGCATTATTTCATTCCTTTTTATGGCTGAGTAGTATTCCACTGTATATATGTATATAGAGTACATCTTTTTTATCCACTCATCTGCTGATGGACACTTAGGTGGCTTCCACATTAGCCATTGTAAATAGTGCTGTTATGAACACTGGGGTACATGTTACTTTTCAAAAAGTGTTTTTGCTTTTTTCAAATATGTACCCAAGAGTGGAATTGCCAGGTCATATGCTAGTTCCACTTTTAGTTTTTTGAGAAACCGCCATACTATTTTTTTATAGTTGCTGCACCAGTTTACATTCCCATGAACAGTGTATAGATAAGCATTCCCTCTTCTCCACATCCTCACCAACATTTGCCATTTGTGTTCTTTTTGATGAAGAATAAAACCCATATGATCACCTCAATAGCTGCAGAAAAAGCTTTTGATAAAATTCAACACCCATTTATGACTAAAAAAAAAAAACTCTCCAGAAAGTGGGTACAGAGGGAACCTACATCAACATAACAAAGGCCATATATGATACACTCACAGCTAACATCTCACTCAATGGTGAAAAGCTGAAAGCATTTCCATCTAATATCAGGAACAAGATAAGGATGCCCACTCTCACCACTATCATTCAACATAGTTTTGGAGATCCTAGCCATGGCAATCAGAGAAGAAAAAGAAATAAAAGACTCCAAATTAGAAAGGAAGAAGTAAAATTGTCACTGTTTGCAGATGACATGATACTATACATAGAAAATCCTACAGACAGAACCTTTTTCCATTTTTGAGTTGTTTTTTGCTGTTGAATTGAATAATCTACCTTTTATATAAAAATGGGGGAGGAGTTCCCATTGTGGCAAAGCACAAATGAATCCAACTAGGAACCATGAGATTGCGGGTTCAATGGCTGGCCTCACTCAGTGGGTTAAGGATCCGGTGTTGCCGTGAGCCGTGGTGTAGGTTGCAGACGCGGCTTGGATCTGGTGCTGCTGTGGCTCTGCTGTAGGCTGGTGGCTACAGCTCTGATTAGATCCCTAGCCTGGGAACCTCCATATGCCACGGGTGGCCCTAAAAAAAAAAAAAAAAAAGGACAAAAAGAAAATAGGGGAAAATAAGAATTTACATTCATATTTGCTATTAAATATATAAAGATTCTCTGTAAGGACACATTAAAAGTTAAATATTTAAAAAATGTATTTAGATAAGATCACTCTTGTCATGTAGTGTATGGCATCCTGCATTTCTTTGTAGCATCTGGCATATGTCTTTGTTCAATACTTGTCTTCCACAATATGCTGAGTGTCATGTTTACTGTTTTACTTCTAATACCTCATAGAAAGGATTTTCAGTGATTGTTAACAGACCGACTAACTGACGGAGGGAGGAATTTATCACCTTAGAACACATCATGTTATTAGGATGCTAAACTGTCAGAGTTTTTTTTTTTTTTTTACAATTCACCAACTTAATGTATACAATTCACTGGCTTTCAGTTAACAAGCTCTTTTTAAGTGCAAGGACAAATATTACTCAAGACATTCTTTCTGCAATACGTAGGATAATTTTTTCAAGGATGCACGAAAGTAGAAATAATAATAATAATTATTATTTTGTCTTTTCCAGGGCCTATGCCAGAGCCACAGCAACACCAGATCCAAGCCATATCTGCGACCTACACCACAGCTCATGGCAACACCGGATCCTTAACCTACTGATCGAGGCCCCGGATCAAACCCGCAACCTCATGGTTTCTAGTTGGATTCGTTAACCACTGAGCCAAGACGGGAACTCCAGAAAAAATAATTTTAAAAAACCCCGAAAAGCCCAATCCAGGAGTTACCTTGTGACTAGCAGGTTAAGGATCCGGTGTTGTCACTGCTGTGGCCTGGGTACAACTATGGCACAGGTTCAATCCCTGGCCCCAGAACTTCTGCCTTCCTCACACCACAGGCGTGGCCAAACACACACACACATACACACACACACACCCCAATGTTCCTATTTCCTAGATTAAAAAAATTTTAAACCTTTGCCAATTTTATTCCATCGATTCCCTCTCTCATTTAGCTGATACGTTTTCAAGCAATATCCAGGCATCAGATAATTTCACGTTCAAACACTATCTATCAACTGTCAGACTTTAACAGCAGTCCCCCTGGAAAGCAGGAAGAAAGGCCCTGGTCAATGAAGGGGGGGACTCTAGGGACTTGGGCCTTTGTGGACTCTTGCCTCCTTAAAAAAAATAATAATAATAAACCTATCATAATTTATTATTATTATGGTCATTTTTCTTTTGATTTTAAAAGAAATGAAAATAGACGCATGGAATGAAAGTGGGCTGTGCTGCTGTGCCCAGTGTGTAGTCACCCCTGGATGAAGAAAGAAGAGGACATTGGGAGGACGTTCTTTTTCTTTTTTTTTTTTTTGTCTTTTCGTCTTTTTGCCATTTCTTGGGCCGCTCCTGCGGCATATGGAGGTTCCCAGGCTAGGAGTCCAATCGGAGCTGTGCTGCCAGCCTACGCCAGAGCCACAGCAACGCTGGATCCGAGCTCCATCTGCGACCTACACCACAGCTCATGGCAGTGCCGGATCCTTAACGCACTGAGCAAGGCCAGGGATTGAACCCACAACCTCAGGGTTCCTGGTCGTATTGGTTAACCACTGAGCCATGACGGGAACTCCTGGGAGGTCATTCTTAAAAGAAGCTGGCCAGAGATGCCTGGGGTCCAGGAGGCAAGATGAAGATACAGGGACCCAGTGCACATGAAGAGAAGTAAAAGAAACACAAAAATGCAGCCATCTCCAGCTCCCCATGCCTCCATGCCAATGTTTCTTTGCCTGCACTGACAATTATTTGTCACAGTACTTGGCAACCACTGGCATTACATGTGGGCTATGTCTGCAAAACTAACTTAAGTTTTGAATTTCAAAAAAAAGAAACAAGAATTTTCTTCCCACCCTCCCCTCAATGTTCCTCTGGTTAGTCGCCTTGTATTTTCAAGGGAGAAAGTTTTTTTGGTAAAGCTTCGTTTTTCTAAATGAAAGCTTATATCCTATTTTTTAAAAAAATTCTTTCTGAAAGCACCCTGACTCATGTTATATCCATGCAGAATAAATTAAACGGCCCTCTGTATTATTCCATCAGAAAAGACCAGGTTAAACGGATGGCAACTCTGAAAAATGGGAGAGTGGATGATGCCAGCCTTTATACTTTTTCTAAATAATGTTCTCCTATGGAACATTGGCATATGGAGGTTCCCAGGCTAGGTGTCTAATCAGATCTGGCTACGGCAACGCCAGATCCAAGCTCCATCTGCAACCTACACCACAGCTCATGGCAACGCCGGATCCTTAACCCACTGAGCAAAGCCAGGGATCGAACCCGAAACCTCATGGTTCCTAGTCGGATTCGTTTCCACTGCACCATGACAGGAACTCCTTTTTTCTTTTCTTTTCTTTTTTTTCTTTTTTAGAGAAAGAAATTTTCAAAGCTTAAGAAATAATTCCAACCAGAGACTATGAAAGAATTTAACAGCTGATATGACATGTTCACTAACCAGTTTGAAGATTCGTTGGCTGTAAAGACAGGGACACTGGTGCACGCTGTTGAATATTTAATACCTGCTGTAGAAAGGCTTTGCTTCCTCCCGATTTAGTAAACGGACCCTCACAAGGTCTCCAATCATATGCCTGAACCTACAGAACCTATATTCTCTTGTGCGCCACTCAGCTGGGCATTTCCCCGTCTCTTTAATACACACACAAGACCAACTATACATCAGATATGCTGGGAACTGGGGGTGATTGAGAATCTATGTTGCAGGAACGTGACAACCTAAGGAGGGCAGCAGACTAGTTCTGTCCTTCACACTGATTTCTGAGGTCTGGTAACAATAATAAAACAAAGGTGAGCTGACACAGGGATGTGGCTCTAGGCCAGATGCATGAATGACCCTGAAGACGGCGGGGTCTCCCTAAGATGAATGCCGCATCTGTGGGGTTGCAGGGAGGCCCTCTCAGCCCCCTGCCTCCCGCTGTCACTGCTAAGGCCTACTGTCCAACAGAATTACGCTGTAAGCCGCAAATGCAAACCACATCAGCAATTTTAAATTTTCTAGTAGACACACTTAAAAAAGCAAGAGGAAAAAGAAAACAGTGTTTCAATAAAATATTTCTTTTTAACTCTACACAGCCAAAACAGTATCATTTCAACATGGAAGCAATATTGAAATTATCAATGAGATATTTCTCCTGCTGCCACTGCCCTCCCCTTGCCCCAAACGTGTAAACAGGTCTCACTTTGGACTCATCACACTTCCAAGTGCTCTGTCGCCTCATGTGTCCAGTGGATGGCAGTTCTAAGGGACTCCACACAGACTGGACACCTGAACTCTTGCTTACCTCTCATAGTAACAGTGAATTCTGAGGAATCTTCAAAAATACAGAAATGTCCAGTTTCTGGTAGCATTCCTGTGAAAGCAAAGATTCCTAGAATTGTGCTACAATGAAAAAGCTGAAGATAAGTTAGGGTTTGATTTGTGACCATGATTTTTTGCTTCCTATTCTTTTTCTTTTTGGTCTTTTGAGGGCCACACCCATGGCATTTGGAAGTTCCCAGGCTAGGGGTTGAATCAGAGTTGCAGCTGCCAGCCTACACCGCAGCAACGCCAGATCTGAGCTGGGTCTGCGACCTACACCACCGCTCACGGCAACGCCTGATCCTTAACCCCCTGTATGAGGCCAGGGATATGCTTCCTATTCTTGACCTCGGGCTTAAAGGAAGCTCTTATTCCAGATTCATGACTAATTGGTCACAATGACCAGAATCCCTTCTCACCAGTTTATCTTTAGTCGCCTTATAGGCCTGAGAAGGAAATATACATTTTTTTTTTCTGTCTTTTTTGCATTTCTTGGGCGGCTCCCACGGCACATGGAGGTTCCCAGGCTAGGGGTTGAATCAGAGCTGTAGCCACCGGCCTACAGCAACAGGGGATCCGAGTCCCGTCTGCAACCTACACCATAGCTCACGCCAACACCGGATCCTTAACCCACTGAGCAAGGCCAAGGATCGAACCTGCAACCTCATGGCTCCTAGTCTGATTCGTTAACTACTGAGCCACGACGGGAACTCCAGAGAAGGAAATATTTCTTTATCTGCTGACTCACACACACTTCAACATGCTTCGTCCCTTAAAGGAACCTTCTTATCTTGTTCACAGGCCCTTGAAAAGACTAGACAAGACATTTGAAAGCTTAACCTAAGTACTCAATAAAAAAACGATCACTTATTTCAAGACTCATCAGCGCTACTCAACAGAGAAGCCCCAAACTCCTTCAAGAGCCCATTCAGGTCCAACCTGTCAGTAACTGCAGGTTTTAAGGCTTCTTTGACCATTAGCATGTAAAACTTGATGCAGAAATAAGACTCATTCCACTGTTACATTCTGACTTTCCCTTCTTCCTCCAGCTCTCTCCTTTCCCATCCCATCAACCTTCCCAATGTCTTTTTCTCCACATCACTATGGAGTGTTTTTGGATCTTCCTCCTCTAGATTTTCTTTCCTACTGTTCACTGTTTCTTTTCTCTCTCCGACATCAGTATTTCTTACACGTGGCATGTTAATCATATTTTTACTTAATGTCTTTATTTTGGATTATTCTTTCTCAAAAATCAGATTCTCTCTTTATCAAAATAGATTTATCTGATACATAGTCAAATATTAGGACAGCCACTCTTAGAGTTCCTGCTGTGGCTCAGTGGGTTAAGAACCTGACTCAAATCCATAAGGATGTGGGTTCGATCCCTGACCCTGCTCAGTGGGTTAAGGATCTGGTGTTGCCGTGAGCTGTGCTGTAGGTCATAGATGCAGCTCAGATCCTGCTTGGCTGTGGCTGTGGCGTAGGCTGGCAGCTCCAGCTCCAATTCGACTACTAGCCCAGGAACGTCCATGTGCTGCAAGTGCAGCCATTAAAAAAAAAAAGAAAAGAAAAGCCCTTCCTTCACAGGAAAGAAATTTAGGAATTCCCGTCGTGGCTCAGCGGAAAAGAATCCAACTAGGAACCATGAGGTTGCAGGTTTGATCCCTGGCCTCACTCAGTGGGTTAAAGATCTGGCATTGCCATGAGCTGTGGTGTAGGTTGCAGATGCGGCTCAGATCTGGCATTGCTGTGGCTGTGGTGTAGGCCAGTGGCTACAGCTCCGATTACACCCCTAGCCTGGGAATCTCCATATGCTGTGGGTGCTGCCCTCGAAAGACCAAAAAAAAAAATATATATATATATATATATATGAATTGTACCAAGTACCCACATTTAGATGGTCGATGGTTGAAATAAAGTGGGGAACCCAGTGACTTTTGCCCCTGCCCTGAGTCTTTTTCTGAAAACCAAGAGGACCTGCAGAGACCAGTGAAATTGCAGTTAAGTTGGTTAGAATAAAATGTGTCTGAAGTTGCTCCTCTGACTTGACATTCTGACACTGCTTCCTCCTCACCTTCCTCCATTGATGAGAGAGTCTAAGGCATCAGGGACCAAAGACAGTACCCACTACTGGAAGGAAGCATGGACAAGATCTAATATCCAGTTTAGGATTTCTACCTCTGCCATGCAACTTCAGAAGTGCAGTAGGCATCACATTTGTGGCTTATTCGTTTAACTCCAGACCTCTGCCATGTTTGTTGGTTTTTAAGGGCCTCACCTGTCCCAGGCTAGGGGATGAATTGGAGTTGCAGCTACCAGTCTAACCACAGCCACAACAACACCAGATCTGAGCGCATGGGTGACCTACATCGCAGATGGCGGCAACACTGGATCCTTAACCCACTGAGCGAGGCCAGGGATCAACCCTGCATCCTCATGGATACTGGTTGGGTTTGTAACCTGCTGAGCCAAAATGGGAACTCCCAAGTTGCTTAACATTTATGTTCACCAGTGATATTTCCAAGTCACATCATGGGACTAAACAGGGAAGTTTCCCTCATAAATGTGATAGATAAATTCTAGCCCAATCATATCTCTGCTTTTAAGTAGGATGAAAGTCTTTTGAGACTGTCCAATCACAAGTAAGAACAAACGTATACAGGTTTAGAATACCCTAACATAGAGGCAGATCTCAAGCAGCAGTGCTTTGAAATCACAGACCATCTCCACAGAGGGGAGAAAAGAATGCATCTCTTGGAATAACATGATTTCAAATTTAAATCAAATCAAATCAATTATCTAAAAGACTCCTTTTCAGGAGTTCCCATGGTGGCTCAGTGGGTTATGAACCCAAGTAGTATCCATGAGGACATGGGTTCGATCCCTGGTCTCGCTCAGTGGGCTAAGGATCCAGCATTGCCACGAGCTGCAATGTAAGTTGCAGCTGTGGCTCAGATCCCGGGTTGCTGCGGCTGTGATGTAGGCCGGCAACTGCAGCCGCAATTTGACCCCTAGCCTGGAAACTTCCATATACCACAGGTACAGCTCTAAAAAGAAAAAAATAAAAATAAAAAAGACTCCCTTACTAAAAATTACTATGCACTTCCTTATATAATTTTGTGCCATTTTCTATTCCGATATCATGTTCTTCACGTCTCCCAATAATACATGTATATTTTCTCTGTAATGAACATAAGCATGAACCAAAGTGGTTTTTGTTAGATTGATGGATTGGTTTTCCTTTTTTTCCAGAAGCTTCGATACCACCTTTGGTTTCTAGACTGGCCAGGGGAATGGAATGAGTAAGTCCACTAGCACGGGCTCTGAGCCCAGGGACAGCCTCCACACCAACCGTCCTGGACTGGATATGACCCCACGATGGTCACGAGCGTGCTCTGTGCCTAATCACCAACTCTGCCCCCAAGAGGAACCCCAGGAGAGTCCTAAACTCACACAGCCCCAAGAAGCCCAGAAACCCCAGAGCTATCTCCAGAGGGGTTTTAGGAAATCTCTGGAAATCTAAAATTATTAACAGGTATAGCTGAAGAAAAAATGCCATTTAACGTCACAAATGTCTTATGAGGAAAGTAAAGGTTACGAGCTACAGAGCCATTTAGGTTGGCTTAGCACCTTGGGGAGTGGGCTGAGCATGCGATGCACGCCTAAGACGGAGTTTTGTAGTGGCAGCTGGAGAGAGCTGGATTGCTCAGCACTGCCTGGAACTTGCAGACTTGGTAGCAACTGGGGGATTAGGTGGTGAGTAGGAAAGGATGGAGGCGGGGAGGTGTGGAGCTAGGAGATGCTAAGCTGCTGGGGACCACGTGGATGGAGACATGAAGAGTCGCCCTCCTTCACCTTTTTCAAATGTTCTGTACAGTCCAGCATGTGCACATGCCTGCTGAGAGTGGTGGGGGGTGGGGAGGCTTCTGGCATTTGAGGGAGTACGTTGCATATCTCAATCAATGTGATACCGAACAGGGACCACGCTAGGATGGCAGTGCCACCCATAAACTGAATGCAGTTTGGAAAGTAAACCTTCCCAACCATGTTTTGAAGACTTCTCAGGCACCATCAGAAATCTTCAGAAGGGGCTGAATTTCCGCTGCAAGAAGAGTGTCCAAGAGAGTCCTCTTTGGATCTAAAGAATTTGAGTCACCCTTGCTGCCGCCTGGGTTACACAGAAGCGGGGACGTGCGTGTGTGTTTCTTTGAAGAAGGATCCAAAGCTCCTTATCCAATGTTCCAAGCAGTCCGTGTACAAAAGGAGGAGTCCAGCTCCAAATAAGTTAAGAGTCACTGTCCTGGAGAGGTCTACTCTATAAATGATTTTTAAAAATATTCTGGGTACATTTAACCAGGATGGAAAACACCGTAAAATTGAGTGGAAAGAGTCTGAACGAGAAGCTGGGAGACTCAGCTTCTCCTCCTTCTGGCTCTGCCATCAAGGAGCTATTCCCCAGTGATACCTCCCTTCTATTCTGCGAGAAAACCGGAATAACCATCCTTATTTTTACCTCCTGGGGTGGTAATGAGGCTCCAATAACATGACAGATGTTCATGTACTTTCTACAGTCCGCAGAGCCACACAATATATTATTAGATCTAATCTGGCATTAGATTTGCTAACCAAATACCAGAATAGTAAGTACAAAAATGACCTTAGTGAAAATATTTTTACAATTCAATCATGGATATTATCCCCTTTTCTTGCCATAATAAATAAGGGCATTCGGCTTTAAAGGATATTTTTATCTTGTGTCCGACTTTTGGAGTTTCACGGTGTTCTAGCCTCGTTTCACAGCTTCTGTTTTGTGACTCTCCCTACCTACTGCTCTGCTCCCCTGCAGGCATATGTCAAACTCAAACGCAAAGGCAGCTTCGCTCCTTCTTCTGTGCGTGGCAATCGGCATGACATTTGATCTCACATAGGGATTAAGTCATTCATGAGCAGAGCCCAAGGGCAGGAACAGCTCCCAAAACACAACCAGCCTAGCTGGTACTACAACATCCAGAAATTCACAGTCACTTCTGCTACAGTTATAATTTGTAGTCTGTCTGGCACTGAGAAATCTAACTGCAGTCTCTGTGGTTTAAATAAAATGTATCTACAGCAGCTTGGAGCCATGTTTTAAAATGTTCCGTGTTATTTTAGTTCAAGGACAAGCTTTTAAAATTAAAAGAAAACTTTGGCTTTAATTATAGATTAAAAGTGAAAGGTTCTGGGTTTTTTTTTTTTTTAAAGGAATGCCATTGAGTCCCAATTTTGAAGAAAGCATTGGAAATGAAAAAAAAAATAGTTCTCTGAAAGTAACAATCATTATTACACAGGAAGATCAAACGCGGAGAGCATATGCTCGCATATAAAGACAACATTTTTGTGGTTTAAAAACTATGATAGTCACAGTTCATCTACTCAGTATTATATTTTCCAGAGATTTCAGTTGTATTTTATGACCAGGATGCAGTATTTTAATAGGCACTACCACTGACACAATGGCAGACCTAATCAAAGGCAACAGATAGTGTTATTTACCCTTAAATTTAAGAAAAACCCAACAGAATCTAAATTTATAAAACACAGAAGTTGGGCTGTATTATACACAAAAGGATTCACTGCAGGACTGTTTTAAAAGACCAAGTGTCTGTGCTGTCCTTAAAATTTGATCCAATTTAAATCTAGTGTTTTTAGAATGTGTCTATTTTAAAATTCAAGGCATAACTTTATCATATTCGGTGGATTTATACAGAGTGGCCTAAAACAGAAGCTTAAGTGTCGCAGAAGCAGTAAGGACATGCCTAAACCCCAGGCTCCGGGCAAGGACCGCCTGCCCCCTGCCCTCAGCATTCTGGACCACTCTCAGGATGCTACAGGCAAGAACCTGACTGCAGTCTGCTGGGTTTTTTTCCAGGTTTGCTGCCTCTCCCATAGGAAGAGCTCCACCCCACCACATTGCCCTTGTTCTATGCAATCGTTTTACCCTCTTTCACCGTGGTTTGGGTTCTGGAGCTCTCTGGAGGGCAGCCTCCAGCAGATGCCCGCCTCCCTCTGAGCACCCCAAGGTCCCTGGATCCCTGTCCTCTACAGGATGCCCTATGCTCCTTCCTGGGGGGACACTGCCTGCCCTACAGAGAAGCCTCCGTCCTAGGCACCATCCCCAGCCTCAAATGACCACAGCGGGCGCTTTGAAAGAAAGGATTTGCAGTAAGACAAAGGAACTGATGAAATACATTCTGGACGGAAAGTTGTAACCAAAGAGGAAGGTGCCCCATGGCTGATCCTACCCTTTCGGAAAGCAAAGGACCAGAGCCCGGAGTGGCCGAGGAGGCCCCTTCAACTCTCGCACATGCAACCACTCAGCAATTTACAGGTACAGCGTTCAAATACCCTGTGTGGAAGTGGACATAACGATACTAGCCTCACAAGGTGGTTATGAGGCTCAAGCAAGAAAAGGTACGTCAAGGGAGTTCCTGCTGTGGTGCAACAGGATTGGGAGGGTCTCTGTAGTGCCAGGATGCAGGTTCACTCCCCAGCCGCGAACAGTGGGTTAAAGGATCCGGCGTTGCCACAGTTGTGGCACATATCACAAAATTCGGCTTGGGTCTGATCCCTGGCCAGGAAGTTCCAGTATGCCATGGGGCAGCTAAAAATGAAAAAAAAATTAAAAAATAAAAAAGAATGGAGTTCCCGTCATGGCGCCGCAGAAATGAATCTGACTAGGAACCACAAGGTTGCGGGTTCGATCCCTGGCCTCGCTCAGTGGGTTAAGGATCTGACGTTGCTGTGAGCTTCAGTGTAGGTTGCAGATGTGGCCCGGATCTGGCATTGCTGTGGCTGTGGTGTAGGCCAGCAGCTGTAGCTCTGATTTGACCCCTAGCCTGGGAGCCTCCATTATGCTGCGAGTACAGCCCTAAAAAGCAAGCAGGGAAGCAAACAACAAATTAAAAAAGAAGAAGAGGAGCCATGTCAAGGGCCCAGCACAGTGCCTGGCACTTGATAAATGCTTGATAATCACAGCTACCACTACTGGTGTCACGACTGTGCCCTGGTGTAAGCTACCATGACCATGCTTTCTTCATCACCTCACCAACATCAGCTGTTTTGAGACAGATGCCTGCGGTGCTGATGGAGACCCAGTTAACCACAGACTCTGGAGGCCAGAAGGGCAGCAGCGTCCTGAGGATGGACTGGGGCTTGAATACACCACAGGGACACAGGCTCCTCTGGAGGGTGGTGAAGAGGAGCCAGGAGGTGGAAGACGACTTAGAAAGGAGGTGGACGATCTCTCAAAGATAAACCACCACCTTTGTAAATTTCCCCAGGTTTGTGGAAAAGTGAGGTAGTCAAGAGCAAAGTTTTAGAGGCAAAGAGATCTGAGTCTGTGTCCCAGCATTGCAACCTCACAGCTTCTGTGGGCAGATTCTGCTACTGAAGCGTGCTTTCTCATCAGGTTAAGTATCTCACTGCAGCAGCCCCGGGCCACTGCGGACGTGCAGGTTCGATTCCCAGTCCGGCACAGTGGGTTACGGATCTGGCATGGCTACAGCTGTGGTGTAAGTCGCAGATGTGGCTCAGATTCAGTCCCTGGCCCAAGGACTTTCATATGCTGTAGGTGTGGCCATAAAAAAGAAAAAAAAGAAAAAGTGACTTTGCAGGTGGAACTACGATTACCCATCAGTTGACCTTAAATGAGGGTTGATCATGAGAGATGATCCTGGATTATCAGGGTGGGCTCAGCCTAGTCACATGAGCCCCTAGAACACAGTTTTTTCTGGCTGGGGCTACAGCAGGAGGCAGAGACATTCAAGCCTGAGCAGGACCAAACGTGCTTGCTGTTAGTTTGAAAATGCAGAGGATGGGAGAGAAGGAACGGGCAGCCTCTAGAAGCTGAGATGCAGGCCAGGTTGCGGGGTGGGGGGTGGGGTGGTGGCTCAGGCCTACAACCACAAAGAAATGTATTCTGCCAACAGCCTAAATAAGCTTGTGGGTGGGTGAGTTCCCACTGCGGCTCAGCAGAAACGAATCCAACTAGTAGCAGCCATGAGGATGGCAGGTTTGATCCCTGGCCTTGCTCAGTGGGTTAAGGATCCCACTTTGCTGTGAGCTGTGGTGTTGGCTGGTAGCCACAGCTCCTATTTGACGCCTAGTCTGGGAACTTCCATATGCTGCAAGTGTGGCCCTAAAAGGAAAATAAATAAATAAATAAATAAAATAAAAAAGAAAGAAAGGAAAAAAAAAAAAGCCTGTGGGTGGGTTCTTTCCCGCTGCCACTAGGAAAGAACCCAGTGTCACCAATACCTTAGTGTCAGCCTAGTGAGACTCTGAGCAATGCGGCCAGCTGTGCCGTGCCAGACTTCTGACCTGAGATAACATTTATAATAGTATTTATTATTGGTTTTGAAGTTGTTAAGTTTGTGGCCATTTGTTATGCAGTACTAGAAAACCAACATATAGGCAGAAAAACCATTTTTTGACTGATCATCACAGCCATCAAAAAGACATACTCCATCACTGGGTCACATTGCTGTACAGTAGAAATGGACAGAACAATGCAAATCAACTATAATTTAAAAATTAACCAAAAAATTACTCCATTCCTGACTGTGACATATAAATTGCCATTCCTGGCAATATGCCAGACCTCAAGCCAGCTTTCTCTCTGTCTTGGTTTCAGGGCTTCACTTAACATTTTCTTTTTTTCTTTCTTTCTTTCTTTTTTTTCTTTCTTTCTTTTTTTTTTTAAATGGCCCCACTCTCAACATACAGGCCAGGGATCGAATCCAAGATGCAGCTGCAACCTACACCACAGCTTCGGCAATGCCAGATCCTTAACCTACCGCAGTGAGAATGCCAATATTCTCTTAAAATAAATGCTTGGATCTGTTGCTGTTCATTTAGCATCTCCCACGGAGGGCATGCTGCATCATTGGAAGAGAAAAACATTTCAGTTCTCTTTTTCCAGGAAAAACCTTGTGAGGGGCTATGGTATAATGACTAGCCAAGAACTGGGTTTGGGTGTTTGCTGTTTATGCTGCTGCCAGTGATGAGATTAACGAGTGATCCCAGTAAAGCTCTCGACCTCATCCTCATCAGAATGACTCCAGGGCTTCCACGGCTACACAATCCAGGGAAAGAGCCCTCCTCCCCCAGGATAACAGGTCCTGCCGAGTGGAACCACAATGAAGTCGCTGTGAGCAAAGGACTCTGGGAACCAGGTGCTCCAGCAAGAGAGGGTGCTGTTCTAGAAAGGATAATGGGAACAGCAGCCCATTTTAAATTCATTACTCTTTAATCAACACAGTTTCCACATGCTGACAGCTGGATAATCAAGCATATCCCTGAGGGAAGAAAGAAAGCTCTTAGAAAAGCATTCTGTGGTCAGTCAACCACTGACCAGAGACAGAACTAGAGTGAAGTATCAGTCAACTCAGCCACAGTCGAACAAACCAAGGAAGAACCCACAGAGCAGAGCCCTTGACAAAGACGACAAACTCTACTGTTTAAGAGTGAGAGAGAGAAGGAGGAAGGAAGGAGAGAAGAAGGAGAGAAAGAAAGAAGGAAAGATATTAAGGGGAAAACAAGATATTCTGACATTTTCAAAATAACTTGATTATGCAAATTTTAGTAGGCTCTTTATTAATACTTTTGAAACATAATAACCCTTTCCCTCCCGTGGCATTGTTTTATTTTGATGCATAACTTTAACTAAATACATTTGTAGCACTAGCTAAAAATTATCATCGTAATCCAACTATGAAAGGGTAAAAAAATAATACGAAGCATATGATTACTTAATGCTCCATTAATTGATAATTTTGCTTGAAGGAAAGATTGGCAAAAAGGAATGGAATTCTTAGCTCCTTGTTTTTACTTAAAAATTCCCAACAGTACTCACTCAAACAAAGAACTTAAGTTTCCACTGGAAGGACAAAAAGAAAAGTTAGTTCCAGCAGGTCCAGCCACATGCATCACTGCAGAGTCAAATAGGATCCTTTTGGATTCTAATCCCTTTTCAAAAGCATAGTATTTATTAGGTGCATGACTGCCAAGTACCGCTATATCATAGTCGCATAATTAGAGGCATTTTTTATTTAACTAAATTATATTTAGTTCTGTCTTTCAAGCACTGCAGTTTGGAAAGTCTTACCCATCATAACGTGTCATGTTTATGTACATGAAACCCAACAGGAATTTTCCAGGAGTTCCCACATTCCACTCTGTGAACAATAACACGATATTTATTACTCCCTTGATATTCAGAATCTATGCCTAATTCTGAATATCAGAATTTGAATGTGTGTAAATTCCCAGTAAAAATGGTCAGAAACAAAGGAAACATCTTCTATGATAAAATCATTTACTAAAAGTCTACACTACAGAGTTCCCTTTAATACAGAATACTGAGTAAACTTTTTTTTTGGCCAGACCCGCAGCATGCAGGAGTTCCCAGGCCAGGGATCAAACCCACATCACAGCAGTGACAAGGCCAGATCCTTCACCTGTTGAGCCACCAGGGAACTCCTGAATAAGCTTTATTTACTTCTCTCTCAAAATCCCATTAAAATCACAGACTGTAAATTTAAAAACGAATGGATGTTATGATCATTATACAACTACAGAGGTGATAAATTCATTTGAGTAATAAAAAAAATGAAAAAAAAAAAACCAAAAAAAACGAATGGATGCCTAGCAGTCCTTGAAAACAAGAAAGGGTACCGTTGCCAGATCAGAAGAGTTGAGAAATTCACGGCAGATGAAATGCACATGGCATCGAGTTGGTGGGGAAATCCAGACAGAGGAACCACAACTCAAAACAGGTGGGGGCCAAGACCGAGGCAGAGCGTGAGCCGCTGCTCCCAGCAGGCACAGGAGATACTCCAAGTCAGAGAACACACTGGCCCCGGCTGCTGGGAAACCGGGAAGGTCACCAAAAGACAGACATCGGAAGTGCCAGGCCATGCCTCCTTCCTGAATCCATAGGGTACCTCTGGGTCATGTGACCCCAGGACATGGCTTCAGCACATGTTCTTTAAATGAGTCAGGAAACCCGTGTAAAGAGAGATCCAGCAAAAAGGTCATGAAGACATGTAAAGCAGAGATTCATTCACATAATTTCGTTTTTTTTTTCCTTTTTTTTTTTTATGGCCGCACCCACGGCACATGAAATTTCCCAAGCTAGGGATCAAATCAGAGCTATAGCTGCCAGCCTACGCCAGAGCCACAGTAACGCCAGATCTGAGCCACATCTGTGACCTACACTGAAGCTCACAGCAACGCCAGATCCTTAACCCACTGAGAGAGGCCAGGGATTGAACCTGCATGCTTATAGATACTAGTTGGGTTTGCAACTCACTGAGCCACAACGGGAACTCAGGTAACTTCTGATTTTCACAGGGGTCATAGCTGCTCTAAAACGCAATAAAAAAGATGTTCCTGGAACATAAAAACATGATACCACAATTAAAACAGCAATAGAAAGGTTGATTAATTGAATGGAAGTGGCAGCATTGAAAGCTGAATTGGTGGCCTGGAAGAAAAAGTTGAGGAAACTTCATAAAATAAAGAAGAAAGGTGAAAAATGTCAGAGGAACATGAGAGGACCAAGGAACCCCAGGCCAAGATTTCACAGGGGAATGCTTTCAAACTGTCAAGGTATCAGGAAGAGCTAATCCATGCTGTGTTTAAGCTTTTCCAGAGGAGAAAACGATGAAGTACTTTCCAGCTCATTCCACAAGGCCAGCCTAACTCTAATATCAAAACTGTGCAAGGACAGCATTAGAAGAAAAAAAAAAAAAAGAAAAGAAAATTACAAACCTCACTTGAGAATTTTGATATAAAATTACTAAATAAAAATGCTAATAAATTGAACCTAGAAATCTCTGTGAAAGAAAGTTAGGTCGTGATGGAATGGAACTTTTTCCAAGAGTTTGAGGCCAGTTAACCACTAAGAAATTTAGTCTAGATAAATAGATTAAAGCAGAGCAACTAGAGGGTGCTCTTAAAAACTGAAATAGCATCTGCTAAATGCTATGAGTTAGGTGTGTGTTTGGGATGGGGGATCCGCTATTAACCTAGGAATGGAAAGAGAACCCTTTAACTTGATAAAGTGATTATACCAGAAACCTCCTATGAAAATTATACTTAATGGTAAAGTATAAGAAAGATTCCCTTTAATGTTTGCCATCACTGCTACTGCTCAACATTGTTCTGGAAAACCTGGTCGGTACCACGCAATAACTGGGGGTGAGGAGGGGAGGGGGAGGATAATACCTACAACTATTGCCATTTCAAGGTTTATAGGCTTGCATGTCCCTTGACAGTCCTGCTGGATAGAAGAAAAATGTATACAACCCAACAGACGCCTGCACATCCAGTGATGCCTGTTATGAAGTGTAACGGACAAGTCATCCACAAGAGAAACAGTAAGAAAAACAAAATAAAAGATCTAGTAGTTTGGAGTTCCCGCTGTGGCACGACAGGATCTTCAGCGTCTCTGCAGCGCTAGGACGCAGATTCAATCCTTGGCCCAGGACAGTGGGTTAAAGGATCCAGTATTGCCCCAGCTGTGCATAGGGCACAACTGCAGCTCAGATCTGATCCCTGGCACAGGAACTCCGTATGCCAAAGGAGGTGGAAAAAGAAAAAGGAAAAAAAAAAAGTAGTTAACTTAATGAGGAAAAAGCAGACCCTATGTAAAGAAAGCTGCAAAAATTTCCTGAATAACAAGAAAAATGATCGTAACAAATGGAGAAATATACCAAGTTCCTGAGTGGGAAGACTTGTGATAATGAGGACAAAAAACTCCACAAATTAGGAGTTTCCTGGTGGCCTAGCAGTAAAGGATCCAGCATTGTTACTGCTGTGGCGCAGGTTAGATTCCTGGCCCAAGAACTGCCACATGCTGCAGGAATGCATGCCCCCCCCCAAAGTCTTCAAACTAACATGTAAATTCAGTGCTATACCAAATTAATTTCCAATGGAATTTTTGAAACAGAATTTGTCAAACTTATTCCAAAGTTCAAACGGAAAAGGACATTCAAGAGCGTAGAGGTGAGAATTTTGAGAAAAAGTGACAATAAAGTAGATCTAGCCTGTCAGGTGTCAGCACATCCAACACAGCTACAGTCAGGAAAACAGTGAGCCACTGAGAGAGGGACATCTTTAAAGTTTGATGGAATACAGTAGCATCTGGAAATATACATAAGGAGTTCCCAAAGTGGCTCAGCAGAACCTGACTGGTATCCACGAGGATGCAGATTCCACCCCTGGCCTTGCTCAGTGGGTTAAGGATCTGGTCCTGCCCTGAGTTATGGTGTAGGTCACAGATGCGGCTGGGAGTCTGAGTTACTGTGGCTGTGGTGTAGGCCAGTAGCTACTGATTGGACCCCTAGCCTGGGAATTTCCATATGCCGCAGATGCGGCCCTGAAAAGAAAAAAAAAATAGAAATAGACATAAAAAGGAAGTTAGTATCTATTAAAGGAAGCTTTTTAAATCAATAAGGAAAGGTGGAAGCACTCAGGAAGTTGTGTTGGGACAAGTGGCTATCAGTTTGGGGAAAAAAGCAGGTCCTTACCTCACATAATTTACAGTTGTACAAAAAAATGTATGATTAAGATAACAAAAGTAATAGAAGAAAATGTGGAAGCCAACTCTTCTAACTCTTGGGGGAGTCTTCCCAGAAATGACACAGGACAGAAAGAACACGTGACAGGTTTACCATTGTCCTGCCCTCTGCCTCCTAACCCGTGCAGTGCCAAGCACCCTCTCTGGGCAGGCCCTGCCTCTGCCACCAGGGGGCGCACTGCTGCCCTGCTGCCTGGAGCACCTTTGTGATGTTCCTATCTGGTTGCTCAGAGGCCAACTTCTATTTCTAACAGAGATAATACAGTTTGTATTTAACTACGACTTTCAGCCAACTGTGGGCTTCCTTCTCTCCCTAAAAGCGTCACAGAATCCCAGATTATCAAAGATAATGAGGTACTTATGGATTAGCTTCTCACAAGCCCTGGTTTAAAGGCTAAAAGGAACCAATGCCCTGGTTAATAGAGGGATGTGTCTTAAACTTAGACCCAGCTGCTAGCAGTTGTGCGGGGCTCCTGATTTCTAAGGCAGTGCTTTCTGCTCTTCACATGATAACTTCTTGCAGCTTAATCTCCAAGTGGGTAACTTCAGGTCAGGTAAGGAGGGAGGCTGGCAAGAAAATGTGGGCATAGTCAAGTCCTTTTCCAAACCACAGATGAAGCAGCGGAAATTTAACAAGAGTCAAAATATATATTCAACTTGTCTTGCTTCTGCTGAGCCTCTGCCCAGGGCTTTCCACTCTCATTTTAATTCAAGCACCTGAGAGAGTGAGGTCAAATATAGATCATTTACCTTTCTGGCTCTTCTCTGAGTTTCCTATTAGCATTTCCGCACGCGCGTGCGCGCGCATGTGCGTGTGTGCGTGTGTGCGTGTGTGTGTGTGTGTGTGTGTGTGTGTGTGTGTGTGTGTGTGTGTTAGGGGTTGGGGATTAGGAATGGTATTCGGGGGTTGGTAATATGTCATGAAATCATAAAGTTGAGCTTTTTTATATTTTCCTAATGAGAGGAAAGTTATTGTAACTATAAACTAAAATTTTACTGCTTCAATCATAGTAACCGTGAAATAGTCCTCCAACACCTTTCAAGATAGTGGAGAATTACTATTCCAGATGATTTATGTTTATCCTTTTTAAGGCACATTTTAAGAAAAAAAAATAAACTTTAAAAAAACCTTCTGGAAGAAGAAAAGGACACAGGCTAGATAAACGGGAGGTCCCCGGGGGTTATGAGTAAATCTGAACTGGTGCCATACTTTCTGAAAAGGTCTGAAGTAAAGGAACCCAGGAGACACTAAAAACTAAAACAAGACCCACTGCACTACTGACAAGGTTATGAAAAAAAATTTCTTGAGCCAGCTGGATAGCTTTAGCAGCTCAGAAGAGAAGCAAAGGAGGGAAAAAACACAGCAAGACTGAAGGCAACCAAGACGATAAAGGAAAATGCAAAACAATGATAACACTCAGCCTTTGGTTGCAAACGAGGGAAGGGTAGGTGGATTCCTGTGCAGCCCTTTAGCTCCGTGCTGGGCAAACACATCATGGCAAAGGCACTTGGCACCCAGCAACTTCTGGTCAGGGATTTTACGTTGAGAAACGTAAGACCCAGTAACGTTTAAGGAATTCTTGTTCCTGCCAGACAGCCATCCTCTTGCCCTGAAGCCATGTGACAAATGATCCCGGATGCCTTTCTGCCTTTTACGCATCTGCTGTCTAAATCAGTGTAGAAACTGGAAGCAGCGACTCTGAATTTTGGCCCTTAGTAAAAGGGTACATTTTAGTGTCATAATGACAGTCTTGGCAGAACAGGACATTCTTACTTGAAATGTCCCTGCCATACTGAGAGCTTTGTCCATCGTAACCTGAGTCTGGCTCGACCGAGGGACTATCAATTCTAAATTTTAAATTCAGGGGCAACTGTGTGAAAGCTTAAGAGCAACTGTTTCTTGGAAATCCTGCTTTATGAATGGTTGTCTTCCGACCACCTTTCAGCACTTTAAAAGGTTTCCTTTTCATTTGCATCATTTTTCCATCTTCATTTTATCTCACCAAACCAGTTCTCTCAAAAATCGCTATTTTTTTTAAAAAAAAGTTATTCTCTTCGTTTTCAATGAGGGTTGATCAAAGGCAGACTTGCTTTGGATAATGGTACCAATAAGGGAACATCTTTCTGTCAAAGATGTCCACCTTGGTCACTGTATCAAAGCACTGAGTCGGAGTCCAGTGCTTGTGGCAGAGATCCACCTGCCCCTGCAGTGCCCTCTGGCCAGAGTCTGTGACACGGCGATGTCGCCATGCAAATGAGTTTCTCTGAAGTGCCTTTAGCGAAGTGTCTGGCTTGAGGATATGCTACAGGTGAATCTGACCGGAATGCCTTGACTGTCTCTTGCATTTACTGGAGCATCTCGCCCACTGGGAAAAACAGTTCTTCACTCACTTTTCCGTCTGGGAAGACACAGCATCGTGAGATGCTGTTGCTTAAAGATGAGTCTGATCTATCGTCTCCAAACCACTTTCCAAGCGGCCTTGTTACTCAGATTCTTTTCAGACCACTTTCAGGTACGGAGTCAAGATCCCCCGAGGGTAGCCCCAAGGCAGGAGGAAGATGCCACCGGTCACTTCCAAAAGCCACTTTGCTTTCCCAGCTATGTTCGATTCTACTACTACTACTGCTGCTACTGCTGCTACCGCTGCTACTACCACTCCCACTCCCACTACTACTACTACTACACACACACACACACACACCAAGAAGCCTCTGGCCAGCAGCAGTCACTGTTAGAGAGCTACAGCCCAGTCTCCCTTCCCTCAGGAACCACAGGTTAACACCTAGACACCAGAGGTCTGTTACCACCGAAGAGCTTTCCACTGCGGTCATTAAAACCCATCGGTGTTTCTTTAAAAGCACACACACTCCTATCCTAAATTCTGTAAAGTTCAACACTAATGACAAGCGTTTTAAAAATAAAAAGTCAATTAAGTACCTGAAAGTGCCAGAAGCCATTCGATTTAACCAGTGATCAGGATCACATTTCCAAACAAACCAGCAACTGACATTCAAAAAAACCCAAAAAACAAAAAACAAAACTAACAATTTCAATGCCGAGTGTAGAGCCCAAAGCAATTTTCTAATCTGCAAATTAAAGGATTGAGCTGGAAGATCCTTTAAAGTTCACTAGTGGATTTATAAAAATCCTTGAGTATTTCCCTCTTTAGTATATTGAAAAATAAGAGAAATGAGGTAACAAAGAGAGAAAAGTTTCATTGTGCAACTGCTACTTAAACACGCCATCTTCTAAGCTGAAAACCAAGGGAAAAAAAAATCAAATGTGAAAAAATTGACCAAAATGAACAAAATTAGTATTGTCGTTATTTTGCTTCCTCAACACTCACAATTAAAAGTGAGATAATTTCTAATAGAAAACAAGAACACAGCTTCCGAAATTTAAAAGTACCACATTTCTGGACTAGAAGAAAACACATATTTATTCTGGGTAAAAATTCTGTTACATCAACAAGACATTTTGACACAGAAAAATACCTGTTTAATTTTAGAAACAAAGTAGGGAGCAGAAGGGAAAAACTAACTGCAACTCACCAAAAAGAAAGAAAGAAAAGAAACCACCTCCATATTCATTAAATAGAATGTCTTGTTATTTTCACAGACAGTAAAAACTTTTTGACATCCTTTTCAGTGCCAGGCTGGAGAGGTGTCAACGGATCTTATTTGGTCTTGTCAATGTGTAAAGAGTTTACAAAACTGACTAAATTTAGAATTAGTGGGAGTTAGGCACTTAAATTCCTTATACATAGGAGAAGAGGAAAAAAGGCCCTTTTATGCCAGCTTTGAGTTTGGCTTGAGTTTTTATGACTTATTTAGAAGCCCTAGGGAATGAAAAAAAGTCTCTTAATGGAAATACTGACACAGTCTTAAATACAGTGACATGAACCAGCACTTCTATGAAACGGCACCAGGTGTGACTGACCACTCCAGCAAGTCTGAAATGCACAGAGCATCAGAAAATCAATTCCAAGAGACTGAAGGGCAGGAGACGGTCCTGCCAACATAGAGGGGATACCCTTAAAGCATCAAAATGTCATGTTGATAAACTTGTCTTTAACAGGAAAACTGGTCAACCGTGTGGCCACTTCACACTTACATGTGGGGGGAGAGAGAAAAAACCGTAAAAGTTCTGCAAAGGCTTTCTCTGATTCTATCACAGGATTGCGTATAGTCATTCTGAAAAAGCCAAGGTCATGTCAACCCCGAGCGGGAATGGGGCAGAGGGTTTAAAATCACTAGATCTAAAGCTGTGCTTTGTTTCTTAACTCTCACCTGCAAAGTGATGCACCAGCTAGACAGACAATAGACCCCATTCCCTGGTGAAGGCGAATCCATAAAAACACCCTTGTTTTCAGTTCCCTGTCTGCTATGCTTTTTATTCTTCAGTGGATTTTCTTTAAACCAACTAACCTTTTCCATTGAGCATCCTCGCATTTTCCTAAAAGTCACTCTTTTAACTGGAACACGGGTTTAGTTTCATTTCATACTTTCTAAGTTTTGATGGCAATTCTCTTAAACATCTCATAGTTTTAAGCTTCTTTCTGTTTCCACACACCCCCCATTTAAAATTTTTTTTGCATTTGCTTTTATCTTATTTTTTACCCATTTAAGCTTATTCAGGACCATTTTCTTTCTCTTGTCATGTTCACAGACACAGATCAACATACACATATGTACACTGAAAGGTCTTTTATGATTTAAGAGGCAGACGGACTAAATCATGAAAACACTAACTCATTCACTTAAGAAACAGTTCCGGAGCAAATACGTGAGAGACATTATAGTGAGTGCTGCAGGAGGGCGGGGGGCTCTAAAATGAATAAAATACCATTTCAGAGCCTCAGAGAGCTTATAATACACACAAGGCAGTGAGTATCAGCTCAAAAGAAGAAGAGAGGGTGCAGCTGCATTTTAGAAAGCAGTCTGTCTGTTCATGCGAATTTGAAAATAGTGCTGCTATCATTCTAAGGTACCGCATGAGGAAACACAATATAAAAGGACAAACACATGTCAAGATCAAACGCAGCCTTAAAAATGTGTACATTTTCTAACTAAGCTGCCCTCGTTTATTTTTGATTTGTTTGTAAATCAGGTTGCTTGAATGGGGCTGTAAGACTCAGCATCCACATTTGGACTTTTTCAGGCTCTTACATGATACCAAATAACAAAGAGAAGTGAATGAAAACCGAAGCCCTGAAGGAGCCAGCAAACTGCTGATGCCAATATTTGTTCTCTTTTTCTCTGCCATGAATCTCAGTTTTTAACAGTAGGTGGAACACTTGGGCAGTTTCCTTTGAATGTGGCACGTGAGTGGCATAAAGAAAATTTACTTTGAAACATGGAGCTCATTTACATTTCAGAACTAATCCATGTGAACGTGTTTTGCCATCATCAGCACGTAAATATTTAACACTCTACAGCGCACAGACTATCATGCGTAAGGTTTTACACTCCACCCCACACCTCCCCAAAGGTCAGAATTTCTATAAATCTCATTTCAAAGGTTACTGCTTTGGAATAAGGAATTTGCAAAGACCCTCTTTTTTAAAAAGGCTCATCAGAAAGACATTACTCTTCTTTCTTCAAAGGCATCAGGAGCAAGTGTAGGATTGGGGTTAATCCCAACATCACCAATTTGAAAGGGTGGGGTACAGAAAAAAAAAAAGGAGGCGGGAGTTTAGAGCAGAGAGGACACAGAGACACACCCCATGTGCTGTGCTTCATGCGGTACATTTCCGAGAGCAGAAAATTCTGTATTTTTAAAATCGATCCTTCCATTTCTATCTGGAAATTTCACTTAGGTAGAGTGCCTCATTTCCAGATGGGGTCTGATAGGTGAGGTATTACTATAGTAAAGACACAAGCCCGAGGAAAAAAAAAAAAAAAAAAGAATAGCCTTTCAAGTATCCTTTAAATGTCACCAACTGGGCTGGTGATAGAGGGTTTTATTATTCTCTGCTGAAGTACATCAACAGTCATTTGCATGCCAGGAAAAGAATGTCTGGAATCATCCAACAGGGCTAAGCTTAATTTTTTCACTAAAAACAAGGAAGTAACGAGCACAAAAAGGGAAATAAAAGAAGGCGACTTACTGGTCAACAACATTCCAGAAGAGAGAGGCTAGCACAGAAACACACACTGTCCCTAACAGCTGGCTCCAGACAAGGGTCCTCCTTCTAGACCACCAGGAGGCTTCCTTTAAGCTGCACCTCCCACCCAACACCTAACACTGCTGAAAGCTCAGTGCGGGGTGATTAGGCACCGTTCAAAAAGATCTGACCGGGCAGCTCTTTCCATTTTTCTCCTGCTTCATTGAAGTGTGGTTTCTTTGATGAGCAGCCTAGCACAAAACCCAGGGCTCCATGAGCCTAGAGCATTTTTGTATGTGGTAGGAAGGCATGACGGCACCTCATACATGAACGCCTCGTGTCCCTAAGCGTACACTGAAGTCAGCAATTTAGAACAGGAAACACACACACACACACACACACAAAGAAAAAAAAAAGGAGTTCCCATCATGGTGCAACGGAAACGAATCCAACTAGGAACCCTGAGGTTGCGGGTTCGATCCCTGGCCTCACTCAGTGGGTTGAGAATCCTGCGTTGCTCTGGCTGTGGTATTGGCTGGCAACTGTAGCTCAGATTTGACCCCCAGCCTGGGAACCTCCATATGCTGTAGGTGTGGCCCTAAAAAGAAAAAGGAAAAAAAAAAAAAGAATAGAACGGAAAGTGCCATTTCTCCAAAGAAACTAGGCTGTAAATCCCAGGCTAATCCAATGGTTCATTGAACTCATGAGCTGTGCTGGGTTTACTACTGATAGTACCGGCTGAAATTCAAAGTCCACGAGTGTGCAGAAAGAGAGAGAAGAGAACAGTACCCCTCACCCTTGCGGGGGGGGGGGGTATCATCACAGCCAAGAAATACTATCTGTCATTCTCCCCAACTTACTTTCTGCTGCCGCCTTGCTCTTTCCCCAGTAACCAAAATCCCTAGTTTCCTTCTTTAGGTCCAATGGTGACAGGCCATCCAAATGGGACTCTACCTCCCCAAGAGTCCCCTGCACCAAATCAAAAACTTCTTTTTCTCCATCGAAATCTCCATTTCTTGAGGGGTATTCATCTCAGTCAGGTGGAGGGGAAAGCTAATCCGATTAATTCACGTGAACACAGAAAAGAATTCTATCTGCCAATGTGTTTTTGCTATACCAGATGTGTATAATTAAGAAGGATTTTAGGCAGTTTAACAAGATGAAACACTCAGCCATGTGGGAGCAGATTAAATTTATGAATCATACACTGGGAAAGCGGTGGGGCTCAGAGAGGAACCATTAGAATGTACTAGCCGCTTAGAAGTTGATCACTTGTGAGCTGTGAAAAGGAAGAACAGAAAAGGAACTTGTCCTCAGGCGCTGGCAACACAGGGGAGCGGTCCACACGTTATATTTCAAGACCTGCCTGACGTTCCCCTCATCAAGGATGCTTCTTAGAAACGTTTCCCCCCCTCTTTTGCTGAAGAAGGAAATTTCACAGGCTTGGTTGGTTTGGAGGGTAGATTAAATTCCAATCCAAGTGAGGAAGGGCTCCCAAGAGGACTCTCTCTGCAAGGGGGATACGGATGGCAGGTGGCTCCTCCAGGGACGTGCCATCCGGAGAACGTGAGTGCTGAGTCAGGAATGGAGTAGGGATGATGGCTGAGCTGTGTCCTGACCCCTCAGGGAGCAGCCCAGCTACGGGCTGGAGCTCTGGAGTCAGTGTGGGAGGGGAACCCACTCCATCAAATATCTCGAAATTTCCATCAGTTGATCTCACGCAAAGAAGAGGACTGTAATTGTACTTTAGGTGACTTCATTCAACAGGTGACACCGAGCAACTAGCTCTTCTCATGTATTACATCCCTGTATTTAGAAGCAATGACCTTAATAATTCTGATCGATTCTAATGTCATAATCGCTGCTGTCAGAAATGCTTTAACCAATATTTACTGAGAGCCTACTATGCCCTGAAAAAAAGAACACTCTTTCCCCCCTGCACGATATGGGTAACTGCAGATTACAGAGAAATACTTCCACAGAAAATCAACAAAACTATGTTTGTATCTATTTGGAAGGTGTCTAGGAATATTGTCGTTTAGGATTACTGCTTTATATTCTATCAGGCTTCTCTCTCCTAGAATTTAACAAGTGAAATGAAATTCCGTGATACATTATCCTTCCAAACACCGACACTTTCTTTCATTTGGCTTTTTTTTTTTTTTTTTTTGTCTTTTTGCCATTTCTTGGGTCGCTCCCACAGCATATGGAGGTTCCCAGGCTAGGTGTCTAATTGGAGCTGTAGCCGCCGGCCTACACCACAGCCACAGCAACACGGGATCCGAGCCGCGTTTGCAACCTTCACCACAGCTCACGGCAACGCGGGATCCTTAACCCACTGAGCAAGGCCAGGGATTGAACCTGCAACCTCATGGTTCCTAGTCGGATTCGTTAACCACTGTGCCATGATGGGAACTCCATCATTTGGCTTTTTTAATATATAAAAATATCTACTCATAACAGTCAATAAAATGCATCATGAGATAGCAACTGTCTTACAAAACTGGATGGAAAAATGGATACAATGTCTTCGCACAGATAAACCTATGCGTTCTATTTAAAGGTGATCTCTTCTGAAAAAAGAATTTCAAAGCTGAACTTTCTGTACTATTGTAGAACTAGGGTGAAGAGGGGAGTGGTGATTAACAGAAGACTTAGAAGATGGCTGTTTAGGTGAGGAAAGAAAGCTATAACCAGAAGGAACTGAAGGAATTCAGAATCCTGCGTGCCAGAGAAAACCAAAGCAGCTGCTCAGTAAGTATTTACCGAGATCCCCTGTCCTACCATTTATGCAAGAGTGGGAACCCAGCTACAACCGAGCAGCCCTGCCACTAATTCCCACAGAAGATGCCATTTATTGCTTTGGTCTGAAACGCAACAGACCAGCCTTACACCCACCAGTATGTCTTGATTCTCCATCCACAAAACCAAAAATTTTATTCCGTTCTTTTTCAGCTGACACGCATGCACGAAAAACCAGAAGTTGATGTGTCTAGGCTGCCTTCTCATCGTTGCATAACTAAAAAATAGGTTTTTTTATTTAAAAATAGAACTTGGCGAGTGAAGAGTCCATAATACGGACCAAGTGCATTTGGAATGCTTTAATAAAAATAAATGTCCAAGGCATTTCACTCTGAAAAGTATCAACGACACAGGCATGCTCATCCCTCTTTGGCTTTACACTTTGTCACCTTTGAAAAGAGCGTGCATTGTCACAAGTTTTTAAATAACAGACCTTCAATTACCCCACCTCATTAAATTTTCATTTTTTATCTTCCTTGTTTTTGTCCATACACACTTGTCATAATTATATTCAGTGTAGCCACAACTGAAAATTTTTTTCATTTAACATTTATTACATTGGCAACATTTCCCATGTCGTGTCATCGTCAGCATCAGTATCACAAACCAAAATTCTGACTTTTATGCTATCAGAACCTGGTTTGGGATTAGAATGACATTCACATAAGTTGAGATACTTTCTGTGTGTTCATACGTTCCAGAAAAAAAGGTATAAAATAGAGGAATCAATTATTTCTTCAGACTTTGAAAAAATTCAAGGGATCTATCAAGTCATGTGTTTGGGGCATGGACTTTTCTTAAAAACTTTAATTTTTCCACATCAGCAGTCATTTAAAACTTTTCTTATTATGAATTTATGATTTAATTTGTGTGAATAATAGCAATTCGCTTCATCCACACATCTGCATATAATAGACTGTCCAATAATTGTGCATAGTACTATATCATAATTTTAAAAAATATTTCTAATAACGATATATTGATTGCTAAGCTTCTTTCTTCTTTCCGACCTTCATTTGTGTCAGTTTTGGCTTGTTTCTTTTACTACTTATTTCAAAAAGCCGACTCTTGATTTATTTATCTCTTTTGCAGCCTTCCCTTTTACCTTTTTTGTTTTCTGTTTATTCTTTTTTCAATTATCTGTACTTGGATGACTTATTTTCCTTTTTCTGAAAATAAACACTCATAAAGCTCTGAATTACTTCCAAGTTCTAACCTGCCCACATCAGTTAGGTATTAGTGGATAGTTTAAATTTTTTCATTATTGGCTAAACCATCTTCTGTTGCATCTATTACTTCTTACCAAACAATTACTACTCACAAGACTGTTTTTCTGAGTGTTTGGAGATGTTTTCACTGTTTCTTTGTTCGGGTTGGAGATACAAACAGAAAATGAGATTAAGTCATTAAAAATATATTAAGACTTCCTCTGACTCCTCGGAGATGATGGGTCTTGTATATACTTGTAGACACCTGAAGATCAGATTTCTGGCTAAGTAACATTAAAGATACTTTAACTGACCAACTCAAAATTTCTTTATAGGAGTTCCTATCATGGCACAGTGGTTAATGAATCTGACTAGGAACCATGAGGTTGCAGATTTGATCCCTGGCCTCGCTCAGTTGGTTGAGGATCCTGTGTTGCTGTGGCTCTGGGGCAGGCTGGCAGCTACAGCTCTGATTAGACCCCTAGTCTGGAAACCTCCATATGCCATGAGTATGGCCCTAGAAAAGGCAAAAAGACCAAAAAAAAAAATTTATTTATAAAGCTCTACTGCACACACATCAAGCTCCTTGATATTATAGCGTTTCAGTGTAGTTAAAAGTAGCTTCATAGCCATCAGCATTGACTCTAGAATGCCACAACTATTCAATAAATGACAAAGGTGTAATGAAAACAATAATATAGTTATGTTGCTCCAACCTCTGGTGCAGGCTCAGCTCCAGTATTGTGAGCTGTGTGTTCTTGATCTGGGCTTTCTTATCTGTGACATGATACGGCTGGACGAGGCTTCCTGAAGTTAATCCAGGGTGACATTTCTAAATCTCACTGGCTGGCATTTTCAGGACCTGAACTCCACCTACACCAGATGTAGGACAAACATAATCCTCTGAACTGAAGCAACTGGCTCAAACACTCCTTATAAGCAAAGCTCTCAGGAAACTGAAGTCAAGAAAGAAGATTTTACTGAACTTGAACATTCTGGACAAGGAGAAATCGCTTCATTATTTCTGCACGAAAAGAAAAAATTTCAAAGCTGTTTATCGGCCCTACCTGTGCTTTTCAGGAAGAAAAGTAAAATTTCCAAAGCTCTTTGAGCCAGACCTCCGCTTCTCCTTCACAAAAGCCTTGGCACCCGTGCTAGCCTCTATCCATTCTCCATCACTCTTAGCAATCACAGAATTTAAGAGAAAAGAAGGAATACTAAGTATTGGCACAGTGGGTTATAATCTGGGACATCCTTCCATTATAATTTAAAGCCAACACATCTCTCCTCAAAGAAGGTTTATCGCGAAGATTAACATTTTTTTATTGAGAATGAACACTTTCCAGGAGAGCATCCTCTACTAACCAGCACATCTGCTGCGTAAGAGCAAAACAAATGCTTTCCAGCTGAATTCTGGGCAATATGTGGCATAACCTGGGGCACAAGCGATAAAAACCATGCCTTTGCACTTGTCGAAAGAGAGCCCTCCGCTGCAGGCTTCACTCTGTTTTAAGCAAAGCATCACAAAGAGCCCACACTCACCTGTGCGATAGACAAAGTTGCCTTCGGTCTCTGATGACGAGGGAGATACCAACTCCTCCTCGAATTCATTGGAACTAAAAGATCCCGAGTGGTTTCTTTGCCTTGTCTTTCCTATCATGGCAGCGTTTGTGACCATGACATGTCTCAAAGAGTCGTTAAGGTAACGATTCAATAAACTGCTCTTGTACTTTGGGGGCGAAACATAGTCCTCGCTGGCCTGAGACTCGGGCCTCACGCCAGCTTTTATGACCGAGCTCTCACTTTTAATCACAGGATGGTGAACTGGATTATCGTAGCTCCCTTCGTTCATGTGGTTTCGTGGGGGATTTTCTCCATCTACGGGGGGGAAAAAACATATCACCAGGTCGTGCTTACACATGCTTTTCCCCAGCCCCCTAATTGTTATACATTTAATGATTTAAAAAATACACACAGGAAGACTATTTAAAGGGTAATAAAATTATCTTTGACATTTAAGATTAATTTTCAGGCAAAGGAAAGCAGAAATCTAGGTAATCTCTCCCTTCGGTATTTTAATTTTAATACACTTCACAGAAAATGTTATTCTGACACATGATAAATCTATGAACGAGAGGAAAGAGCCATAATTCGCTTGGTCATTTACAGTATTGTAAAAGCGAAGTTACCTCCTGCCATAAAAAAGAACCGTGACGGCATCGTCATGTTTTGTAGGATTGGCCTTAAAAATAGCAACTGAGGTGAGCGTCTCATTACAGAGGCAGAGCAGAGAAAGCAAAATTAAAAAAAAAGAAAATTAACGAACCTTCAGAACATGAATCATCACTGCTTACACTAAGCCGCTCAGCGTTGCCTTGAACATACTTGTTGTACAACTTGATTCTTAAGGCCCAGCTTAAATCTGGCTGTCGAACGGTATTCTTAAGCCGACGTCTTGCATTAGCAAACCAATTTGACACCTAAAAAAGTTGTATTTCTCAATTAACACAACATAAGACATTATCCCTCGTGCGATGACTTTGCTACAATTACCAGAAAGGATCTAAGCCTCTCTTCTTGATCTCTGGTTATTAAATAGTCTCAGGACCTGACCGTACTGGACATTCCTATTTGTTCATTATTCATTCAACGAATGCTCTGAGCATGTACCACACTGACTGAGCACTGACTGTGTTCTGGGAATAAGAAAACGTTAAGGGGCTTTGCTGTCAAATGCTCAGTCTAGTAAGAGAGACTAGACTCTAATGTAGGAAAGAATGTGATACATGGTTTCAGAGGCGTTACCATAAAACGTTATAGGAGCCCAGCGGAAGGACGGGTTACTTTCCCATGTGGCTCAAGACGTCAGGAGAAACTTAGCTAGATTTTGAAGGAATATCTCAGGGATAACAGGTAGGGAAGTGTGTTTCCACAGGAACAAATACAAGTCACATAAATTCCAGAGACACTGGGATGGGAGAGGAAGAGGGAAGAATGAGAGATGACCCTGAGCTATCAAACGTGTGTAAGTAAGAGAAGCAGTGCCACTTGAAGAAAGAAAGCAGAATTGCTTCAGGGTGAAAGCAATCGGTCTGGTTGGGAATGATCAGCTTGAGGCACCAAAAAAGTACACAGGTGAGATGTGTCACAAGAAAATGAAAATGGCATCTGCGGTTTAAGGGCAAGGTAGATCAGATCCGGGACCGGGAGCTGAAGTTATGACAGTAGACAAATGGAAAGAGGATCAAGGACCAAACCCTAGACACCTTCAGTGATGAAGAAGATGGGAGCATGCAAGACAGAGAGAGAGCAGACAAGGAGAGAGAGACAGAGACAGAGAGAGGCAGAGAGAGAGCAATCAGACAAGGGGAGGGAGAGAGAGGGGGAGAGAGACAGACAGAGACAGAGAGAGATAGAGAGACAGAGACAGAGCAATCAGACAAGGGGAGGAGGAGAGAGACAGAGAGAAACAGAGAAAGGGAGCAATCAGACAAGGAGAAGGTGGGGGGGGGGGAGAGACAAAGACAGAGAGAGAAAGCAATCAAACAAGGAAAGAGAGAGAGGAACCAAATAATACCCAGCTTGAAGCTAAAACGCAAGTGCTTCCAAACAGGTGTTGCCAAAGAAATGAACACTGTAAAACAAAATTAGTTCCACTGTTTTTTTTTTAAGGTGTTACTGTATTTCTAGAGGCTAACATGGTACTTGACATTTCTTTTTAAATTCAAGCTATCATCAGTGTGTATCATCAGCTATACACACGCACGCACACACACACACACCCTGAAAGGGCATTATTTGCCTTAGTAACAAGGGTAAAACATGGAAAGAGGATTACGTCTTTCTGCTAATTTATTTATTCCAGAACAGGATCCCACAGTACTATGATTGTTTGTGTGGTGATGCGTGCACTGGAATTTCTTTCTTTGTTTTTTTGTTTACCTTTATACTATAAACACACAATTTTCTCATAGTACTCAAGCTCTAATTAGTGAATGAATCTGTGGTGAATCCTACTTTAAAAACTAATTTTTTTGAAGTTCCCATCGTGGCGCAGCGGAAACAAATCCAACTAGGAACCATGAGGTTTTGGGTTCGATCCCTGGCCTCGCTCAGTGGGTTAAGGATCTGGCGTTGTTATGAGCTGTGGTGTAGGTCGCAGATGCGGCTCGGATCTGGTGTTGCTGTGGCTGTGGTGCAGACCGGCAGCTGTCGCTCTGATTGGATCCCTAGCCTGGGAACTCCCATATGCCATGGGTGTGGCCCTAAAATGCAAAACAAACAAAAAACTACAATTTTTTCATTTTTTTCCCCATGGGTAAAACATAGGAACTTTCCCAAATTATAGTTACACAAACTATATCGCATTTGAGATATATATATATATATATATATATATTCACATATACATAGATATATTTCACATTACTTCCCTTTGTGTCTTAAGCAATGATCGTTATCCTCTCAAGTTTCTGTGCAGTGATCTAATATCTCACCATGGCATTTCAAAAGCCTTCATCTCTACCAACCCCCTCTCTCTGCCAAGCTGTGCCATTATGACCATGGTTCAGTCTGACTCTAAATTCTGCCTTCTCCAACCTCTACAAACCTACAGCCTCTACAACTTCTGGGACGATTCATTCAACAAACACAGGCTGAGGAGCTCTTGTGCTTTAGCCACCGAGTTCCGTGCTAAGAATGAATACACGTTGTCCCTGCATATACAGAAGGACCAGCACTGAAGAGCTGGCCATGCTTCGCCACAATACACGCGTGAACCTGCACCGTGGAAGCAGCACGGTCCTGGTCCGTCTATTCTCCCAGTCATGGCCAAAATGTCCGTCCACATCCCTTGAACTGGGAATTTTATTTTATTTTATTTTATTTTATTTTTTATTGCTATTTCCCCCAACATACTTTTTCCCCCCCACTGTACAGCATAGGGACGAACTGGGAATTTTAGAACATTATTTTTTTGAACATCCCTCTCTTGTACTCCATCCACTTGAATGGAATGTAACAACCACCATCAAATTCAAGTATTGACGCCCTGTTGGGACTTAATCACCGTTTTCAAATCCAGCCCATGACCTGATAGCCTCTGATTCTTGTAAAATGGACAGACCTGGTTTCCTGTTCTGAGCTGGCTAAGAACATGCTGTGTGACAGGTTATTTATTTATTTGTGTGTGGTTTTTTTTTTTTTTTTTTTTTGCTTTTTAGGGCCGCATCGGCAGCCTGTCGAAGTTCCCAGGCTAGGGGTCAAATCGGAGCTGCAGGTGCCGGCCTACGCCACAGCCACAGCAACACGGGATACTTAACCCATCAATCGAGGCCAGTGATCGAACCCACAGACTCATGGATACCGCTGTGCCAAAACGGGAAGTCCTGCTGTGTGAGTTTAGATAACTCGATCGACTTTTCAGAACTTCAAACCTTACATCTATAAAATGCATGAGATGGTTCCTAACATCCTTGCCAACGCTGAGAACTAAGATCTGTGAATACTGCCCGCCCAGGCTCTCCTGCAAAAGTGTTAACCCATCTCTGTTACGGCTGGTACTAACCTACCTCTCCTCTTGGCCACCACCCTTTAACGATCAGATAGGTGTGTGTCCTTCTCTGTCCCTCTCACCCAAGGTGGCCTACGACTTCACCTATGTCTACGTCACTTGTAGTTATTAGAATCCAACTCCAAAACTTCTTTTGGGGACTTTCTTTACTAATCATATAATTCAGAGACTAATCTTAAATCTTAATGGACCTTTGCTCTTAACACAGCCCACAAATAGTTCCACATAGGGTAAAATTCAATTCTTACGAAACTCTTCATATTTTTATAAAAATGCAATGGACTTCTCATCTCAAAAAAACATTAATACACTATAATTTTAACATACAAACATGGGGACCTATAAATATCACGTGGGATAAACTAACTTTTCACATACGGGAGTCACATCCTTTTTATGTTTTACATACTCGTAGTTCTTACCAGAGTATATTCATTATACCATGAAAGATGTTCCATAAATGTTTGCTGGCATCTAATACAAGCTGTTTCTAAACTGATTTCATCAATTTGACTGGTACCCAATCTGCCAATATATTTACTCTGCCATTATCTTATTATCAGAAATTTACAGTACAACCCAAGGGCTGGCTATAGTCTGGGGTGTTTAATATCTTCTTGTGTTAAGGTGTGCAAACAGCAGACAATAGCTGGTGAGAAAATTTGCCTAAATATTATTTTGCAATTGTTTTCCTGATGAATATAATGCAAATGCCATCTGTTTCACTGAAAGTAAAAACAGTCAGTTCAAATTTTCTACCGTTAACTTACTATGGATTCCTCCAGGTTATCATTCAAATTCTCTTGAATTCTATTTTACGTGAAACAGGCCTCCTGAGCAAGGCTAGGTTCTGCAACAGCATCTTAATGTCAAACTCAGAGCTTTAAAAACACTGTGTTTTATAGGGAAAGCTTAGAAAACCAAATATCTAGAAGCTGGAAGAGAAAACTAAGTACTTTTCATCCCACTCTAACAGAAGTGTTTACATTCATCATATTGACAGAGCAATCATTACGGTAAACCCAACGGGATATGCCGGCATCTGTCTACCTGTGAACACACAGAATTACCAACTCATATCTGTTTATTCAACTGAAATATTAAACACCTTATTTCTCTGCTATGTAGTGTAACACTCAGAATAATGTAGAAAGACTAATCTGAGATTTTGTTGAATAGTTATCAGTGGCCATAATCCTTATTGTTGATAAGTGCACATGTGTCTCAGCAAAAGCACTCAATGCCAAACAAAAACAGAGCTATATCAACATAGGGGCAAAATCTCACAACACAGCAGATTTAACCAAACGGCACGTGGACGTAGCACAGGGATTTGAACCTTCTACTATGATTAACATCCAATCACTAAAATGTAATCTCAAACTCCACTTGCATGGCACCTTGTGTTATGATCACGGAAAAAATCACCCAGAGTAGACATTTCACTCTCATAATCCAGGAAAAAAACATATATTTTAAATATATATATATATAGAAACATGAGAAATAGTGAAGCCTGATACAGCCATTTGCCCTTTTTAAAACAACTTCTTCAGAGGTAATTATTCCCTAGGGAAGCTCCATATCCTACAAAAAGACAAAACCCCAACTGAACATCACTTTATATCATTCCACAATAAAGCAGTTTATATTTTGAGGGTAGAAAATATATTTTTAGAATGTGTGAACAATGGTCATGTCCAGTGGACTATTTTGGCTGGTTAAAGTCAAAACACATATACAAACACAAAAATCATTTCCCTGTTAATTTCATTAAAACGCTTATGTCTTATTAGCAATTTGCCAGGTTAATAATGCAAACAGTTATAGCACCTTAAGACAAGCTGCCAAGTCTAGGGGTAGAAAAACGTGAAAGTTGCGTCAATAACCTCTTTCTGTTTCATCTTTCCAGGATGAATAAAATGTAGGTGTTGATTACTGTCCTGAGCGCGTCTATTTATCAGGAAAAGTAACTTCTATGGTCTTAAACAAATTCCCTCCAGTACAGTTTCAGCTTTTTGTTCCTAGGCTTAATGGAGATTGCTGGCCAGGTTTGGTACCCTTCCTTGTCAATTTAAGAGTGGCAAAATAAGGCAAAAGTCCTTCTTACGAAAACTATGGCAGTACGGCACACAACCAAAAGGAAAACGTTAGATGTAAAAGAAATTTTCAAATGTGAGACAGTCTTGTTAAGGAAATTTTCAAATGCAAGACATAATTGTTAACAATTATGCTGATAATTTATTGATATCGCTTATGAGAAGCAGAGACAGGAGGTATTATAATCAGCAAGAAATAGAATTTGGAGCCAGTAATAAGGAGAACCCTTGATATTTGTCTACAGACATACAATATGACATATAATATGACATATTTTCAGATATACTGAAAATAATAAAGTGAGTCATACTAGTGCCTGATTTGTAGACGTGCCATATTAAATAAAGATAATGAGATGCCCTCTGTGTTTTTCCTGGAATGGGATGGCTTTTAAGACTAGATCTTAGTCTGATTTCAAGACATTCTCCCGTTTTCAGGAAGACGTTTCGGGAAGTCACATGGTGATGACAGTGGTATTCCCCAGTTAGAACCTACTCAGTCTACAGACATGTGCAGATAGTTTTCTCTATGGAAAGTACTGGGCTGGGAGGAAATGGGTGCATAAGAATGAATAAGACATGATCACTCTTCTCAAGCAGCCTGACTCCACGGGAGACATTTATTCAGTGGGAGAACCTGACTCCCAAAACAGGGGTCTAATTTGCAGGGCTCAAAAGCTGTATTCAGATCACAGCTTGCTATTTTTCCCCCAGAAGTAAAATGTATTTACATAATTTATTTGGTTTCCATAGAGTCAGAATTTGCTTTGGATGTTTAATACATGTCTGACTTAAACAAACCCCTTATATTCATAAATTTATACTTTCTTACATAGACATTCCATTATGCCTAATTGAGAATAACTGAATGATATATAAGGTTACTCTATACATTTTCATTCTGTCCATTTATTACTTTAGCGTTCCAGAAACCAACTTTACTTATTATAAAATTTGGGGATCATTAACCAGTATAAATTATAAATAATTACCTTTACCCCATTTAAAAACTATACATTTGTGTGCATTTTTATTTTCTGAAGACTAGTGTAAGAGAAAGTGTAATGGGAAAAGTTTTTACTACATGAATAAAAACTTCATGTAAATTAGAAAAATGCAATAGTCTGAGAGTTCCTGTCATGGCGCAGTGGGGACGAATCCGACTAGGAACCATGAGGTTTCGGGTTCGATCCCTGGCCTCGCTCAGTTGGTTAAGGATCCGGCATTGCCATGAGCTGTGGTGCAGGTGGCAGATGTGGCTCGGATCTGGTGTTGCTGTGGCTGTGGTGTAGGCCGGCGGCAACAGCTCCAATTAGACCCCCAGCCTGGCAACCTCCATATGCCGTGGAAAAAGACGAAAGACAAAAAAAAAAAAAGAAAAAAGAAAAGAAAAGTGCAATAGTCTTACCAAGATTTTAATGTAAAAAGAACTGTTACTTGTACTTGTATCATTAGAGGTAGAAAATAATCTTATTCTGTATTAAAACGACAACTACTTATATTGCAGCTCAAAAAAACCTACTGCACATGAAAATATAAATGTCTCTGCTAATGACAATTAATACTTCTCATAATTAAAAATGTCCTAAGTATGCCATAAACATTTTTTGCTCTCTGTATGAAAGAATGGCAAGTATTAAGCATGGAACTACGTAATGTAATTAATAATCTGATGTTTTATTGCTGACATCACAGTGAAATATTCAAATAGCTCTATAAATTAGTGTACTTTCAAAATAAATAGCATACGGGTTTAAACTAAAACTTGAAAGTACGCATTTATTTTCAAAAGTCAAGTTTTCCTTGATTGGGGTAATTTATTTAAAAACTACTTTTGAAAATCATTGAAAGTTCATAGTTTTATGTCAAATAGATATTAAGCCAAGAACACTAAATTAATTATCCCCTCCAGTGCTGCAGCAAATCACTATTAATACTACTGCCTGTTAATATAAAGCAAAACAGATGTTTTTCACTACAACTGTATACCGAAAATAAGTAGACAAATGCATATTACAGTTTTAATAAGACTGAATACAAGTCAATTTTCATGCTTTGTCAAACCTTCCAGCAATTCCTAAAATGACAATCTTAAATACTCTGGAAAGCAATTTTTTGTTATCTAATAGTTAAATATTCTTTTTTATCTTGGGGCTCTTACTATAATTTTAACAGAATGACCAAAAGTTCACAAATGCAGTGATGCAGGGCTGGGATAATGCATGAGACTTCTCAGCTCTTTTAGCTCCTCCTCTTCTTCTTTCTGAGGAAATGTGTTCTATCTGCATGCAGAAAAGTTCCTGTCACTCTATTTACCAAAGAAAACTGGTGTGATGGAAAGAACATTTGAGCTGAAATTACACTGTTTCCAGGCCTATCTCTACCCCTAATAACACACCCTCCTCCTGCCTTGGTTAACTCATCTGCAAAATGCTGCTAATACCTGCTCTACCTCACCCTGCTTTTGTGAATATCAGATAAAATGAAGGGGGAAAAATAACCTTGTGAAATGTAAAGGAGCGCTGATCCCTAGAGAGGAAACAAACTTACACCATTTCTCTACATTCGACAAAGTAACCCAAGCACTTGAAACCTGCCTCTCCTTAACCCCAGGAGAAACACAGCAGCAGCAAAATTTTGTGGCTAAGGCCCAGGGTGCCTCATTAAAAAAAAAAAAAAAAAAAAAAAAAATCCCAAACCCACTTTTAGCCCTTCCAACCCATCTCCTAGCTCTGTGAAATTGAAGGTCATCCCATTCTTGACCTTGAACATGGGGGCCGTAAAGTGGGATGCCTTCCTGCCTGGTTTTCAAAGTGTGGGTCCAGGGCCAGGAGAACGGGTCAGAAATACAAAAGATCGTCCCCATCCAAGACCGACTACTGAATCACAAATTCCTGGGGGCGGCCCAGCAATCTGGGTTTTAACAAGTCCTCCAGGCGATTCGTATGCAGACTCGAGTGTGAAAAATCACTTCGGGGTAGTTCCATCCGCAGGCCTCTACATGGGGCCCCAGAATCCAGACTCCCAGACATCTTGTCCGAACTGTGCGCTTGCCTTTTCACGGCCCTCTTTAACACCATACAACCCTCTGGAACCAAGCTTAGAAAAGATGGGAGGAAACCCGGACACCCTGCTCACAACAGCGCTCTGTCCCTGTGCCAGCCCGTCACCACCCTGGGCCAGAGGAAGCAGAGCGCGGGCGGCCCTCTCCGCCCCAGCCTGCCCGTCCTGCCCAGCAGCGGGGAGGTGGATACCCGCCGCGCCGCCCCGGAGCCCCGCAGGGCTGGTGGCCCGATTACCTGCACTAGCGTCATCTGCGAGCCGAGCGCCAGGAGTATCTTCTCCGTCTTGGTTGGGTACGGGTTGTCGCGGTGCTTGTAAAGCCACTGCTTAAGGGGCCGCGCCATGTCTTGCAGGGCCTGCCTCTTGTGCCTCACCTTCCCGCCGTTCTGCCGGGCCCTGCGACACCGGAGAGGAGGGGCCCGGTGAGCCGCGCCGGCCCAGCACCCAACGCTCCCGCCCGCGCCCCGACGGAGAGGCCAGGCAGAGGTGGGAGCCACACATTGTCCGGGTGGGATCAGCCTTTGCTGGGCCTCTGGCTTCGAAATACCCTTGGCGGTCACACGAGGGGCAAAGGCAGTCAAGGCCAACAGGTTTGCACTGAAAGGGGGAATATCTCGAAGCCAGAGGTTACAGGTACAGGTGACTTGAAGATCACTGTTATTCACGCCACAGATCTGCGCTGCAGGGCTGTCACAGGCCCTGGCCCGCCGGCACCGCGCCCTCCAGGGGCCTGGCCTCTCCGGCAGCGCGGAGGCTGCGGCCTCCTCTCGAATGTTCTTTGGGGACTCAAGCCCTGGGGCTTCCCGTCCCCTGTGGTCAAAGGAAAGGTGCCCACTGGACGTGGGGAATGAAGCAAGGGAGGGTGGCCGCCCCGTTGCCCCGGTTCTTTTCAAGCCCTCCGGATTCCTTGGATCCTCTGGGTAAAGGGGGAATTATCCAAGAAAGATGCAGAACCTTAAAAAATAACAACTCTCGGGGGCCTTTCCACTACAGTTTAAAACTATGGAAAGGTCTGGCCAGCAAGTAAAGTAAAAAGACCTCAGGAAAATCGTATTCAAAGGAGGAAGAGATAGAGCAGCGGAGCCGGGCGGTGGGCGCTGCGCTCCCCGGCGGCTCCGGGAGGTGTCGCCGCGCCGCCGCCTCCGGGGCTTCTGCCTCTTTAAACACTTTGAAATGCAATTCCAGCCGCGAGGACCGGTAGTCACATTTTGACGAAACCTAATCTCTATTTTACCAAGCAGCCACGCCGCAGAACAAGCAGCTGATGCAATCTTTCAGGTGGAGCGGGCCCGCGCGGCCGCCCCTCCCCCCGCAGGGAGCTCGCTCCCGCGACCGCAGGGACGTGGCGGGGCTACAGATGGCCCTCCGCGCCTCTGCAGCCACAGCAGCTGGCGGCCCGCGAGCTCTCGCCCAGCCGCAGCCCCTCGGCCCCCTAAACCGAAACCCGGTCGGTGGAGCCGCGGCACCCCCGCCCCTCCCGGCTCCGGGCTCTCAGCTGGCCCCGCGGAGCCGCGCGCATCCCGGGCGCCCAGTGGGGAGCCGACCTTCCTGACACCTTGGCCAGGCCCAGTCGCGGCAAGAGAGAGGAAGCCCCGGGGACGGCCTGACCTGGGAAGCCCCGACTGCCTGGCCCCGCTCCGTGCCTCTGCCGCGCCCTCAGCCCCGCCTCCGCGCCGGAGAGAGACGAATAACCCCCCATCCTGAGGTCCACGCAACGAGGACTAAGGACAGTTTCAGGGGTCCTCAGTTTTCCACGATTCTCTTTCGAGCTCTTCTAACGAATCGGTCCGTATTTTGATCAACTAATACCTTTACTGAGAACGCAGAGACAGGGAGGCGGAGACTTATCCTCCCTGCATAACTCCGGGCCCCCAACCTTGGGCCCGGTTGCCACTCGCCCGCCCTCGCTGCTCAGAGCCCACAACCCTCCCGGCTGTGGGCAGGCAGGGCCCGCGGGGAGTGCGCCTACCCGGTCCTTCGGTGTCGCAGACCCAGGTTGTCCTTGAGGGGCGGGCCGTCCGTAATGCCCACCTCGGGGCGGGCGTGGGGACTGTCCAGGACGCCGCCGAAGGGCCGGCCGCCCCGCTCCCGCTCCGAAGCGCCTCGGTCCTCAAAAAGCACCGCGCCGCTGAGCTTGTTGAAGACGATGGTGTTCATGGTGCAGACGGGCAGGGGCGCGCGGCACAGCCGCAGGGCCTCCGGGCCGGGCCGCCAGGAGCTCCGCAAGGCTCGGGTTCTGGAAGATAAAGATACATCACATTACTCCCGGGGAGCGCTCACACTCCTGAGCGTCCCCAGCCCCTAACTTGGCCGCGGCGCCGGGCTGCGGAGCTCAGGGGAGGAGCGGCGCCGCCGCACCTGAACGCAGGGACCCCCGCCTCCCCCTACTTGGCTACTCCGCTCCCCCGCCCCGTCACTCGCCCCCAATACTCCCGGGACAGGTACCCACCCTTCTCTTTGCCCGAGCTATCCAGCCCCCAAGGAACTTCAACCAGGAATAGTTTACCCGCGGAAGCAAAGGAAAGGAATTCCTGAAAAAGCCTTCCTGAGTTGGTTTTAATCGGGAAGAAGCACCCTCCGGAAAGCGGAGAATAGGCGCGGGGCTGCGCGTGGTTCTTCAATCACAACAGAAGACAAAAGCCTCTCAGAGCTCCCACTCGGGTCGTAAGGAGGGGTTGGAAGCAAGGGAAAATTTGGGGTAAAATGAACAACCGCATCCGCAAGCCCCAGTTAATGAGTCCCAGGCCATACCGGGATTTCGGGGATTTGCATGTTTTCTAGATCCTGGATGGTTTGGCTGAAACCCCTGCGTCCTTATTCCGGCTACAGTCCTTGGGGTAGGGGTGAGGGCAGGGAAAGTTAGCAAATTCCATAGCTAGGAAGTTTAGTGGCGTCGGGGACTAATGCACCAAACTCTTCCCCTCCCCGCCTGAGTCTCCTACCATCCCCCAGACCGCTCCCGGATGCACAGGGTCCTGGCCCCCAGCTGCTTGTCACTGTCGGGCCCCTTCAGCAGCACGGGTGCGAGCCGCCAGCCCAGACAGAGCCTTTCTACACCCACCCCTCTCTGCGGTCTAGGGGAACCACCTCAGAAGTTACAAGGGTGTTAGGAGCGGAAAGAGGCATCGCGGTCCCCTCACCGCCTGGCCTGCCTCCGTCGGGGAAAGCAGCCAGCTCACCCCCCGGTTCGCGGCGTCCAGGAGCCTCTGCCCGACACTCGCGAGCCTCAGGGGTGGGTCAGCGCCGCCGTGGAGCAGTCGGGTTACCGCCCCATCTTCCCTCCCCGCGCCTGGGGGGCAGCTCGCGTTCTCGCCGCCAGTGCCCCCTCATCCTGCCCCGCCCCCGCCAGGGCTGCCACCCCCGCACACACTGAGGCCCTGCCAGCGAGGGCCTGCGCTCGCCAACGCCCCCGCCCCGCCCTCCACGACACGGCCTCGCGCGACGTTTAGGGTCGCGACCACAGCGACGAAACGGCAGATCCCGTCGGTGTTTGTGGGGAGACGAAGTCAGACCTCTGCCGGCGGCCTGGTGTACGGTCGGGCTGAGCCCTCCTGCGCAGACAGGTATGTGTCTGGGGTGTGCGCACAGCCTCAGCGCTAAGTGTGAAAGCAAATGTCCGTGTTCGAAGTGACTGTTCTGCGGTCAGGACGCACCTTGTTTTTCTTTTTAAATCAGTGCGCGTAGTGATCTGCGTTGAGGCTGCTGTGTTCACCAGCCCAGGTCCCTTGGTCCCCACCTCAGCCCAGTCCTGTCTGTAGCAGTATATTTTTCCCAGCGGCCGCACCGCGAAGTTTACCTGGGAAGACCCTCCCTGCTCCCAAGCCCACCCAGGGGTCACCGCCACCGAGCCCGCGCGGTCTGGGTTTGCAGTCGGCAGGCGTGGCGGGAGAGGGCGGCGAAGGTCCGCGGGCAGGATCCTGGCCCCCGAGGCCCGCTCACGGTACCCAACGCCGCTTCTTGGCCCCCGAGCTCCCCACTTACCCGGATTCACGCCACAATGTTGCTCGAGAAGCTCCCTCCCTGCGGAACCGTCCCGCCCAATGCCAGCGAACAGTTTTAAGCCAAGGAGGCGCGGCCAGGTGGGCTCCCCGGCTCCTCGCAGACCCTCGGGCCAGCCTTGGCCGCCACCCCCCCTCCCCGGGAGCGTCGCGGGTGGACCTCGGAGGGAGGTGGGGGAAGGGCGGGGAGCGCCCAGGCGCCCTGGATAGAGGGAAGGAGAGGTTCGGAGCCGAAGCGAGTCTCCCTCCCCGCCGCCCCGCGCGGGGACGCCGCGAGCGCCGGCAGTACCTGTGGCCGGGGGGCCCGCGGCCGGCGGCAGGGCAGCTGGCTCTCCCGCGTCGAGCCTAGGCGCACTCCCATCCCCGCCGCATGTTCTCGGTGCGGGCTCCGGCGCGCTCACCGCCGCCACCGCCGGCGTCGCGGCTTTATTTACCCAGACGGGCGCGCGCGGCCCGGGAACAGGAATACCCGGGCCTTCTCATGTTTCCTGACTGCCCAGCCCAGCCGGCGAACATCCTGCGGGCGCGGTATCCACGTTCCCGGGCCTGCGAGAGGAAGCCTCTGCGGGGACGGCAGTTAACCCTCGCGGAGGAGCTGATGCCGCCGGCGCCGCCGAGGGGCCCCAGGGCCGCCGCGTCCTCTCCCGCCGGGCAGAGCTCCCAGATCCGTCCGTCGGCCTCGCGGGCGTGAAGCAAAAGGGGCGATTCCCTTCTCCCGTAGGGGAGAAATTGGAGAAGCCGCCAGCAGCGGGCGGCTCGGGCCCTGGCAGCTGAGCGGCCGCGGTGCACATCCCGCGTCTTAGCTTTCGGCCAGCGCGGAGGCCAGGCTGGAGCGGGCACTGCGGCGTGCCCTTTATTTCCCTCGTGGTTAGCGGAGTGAAGTTTAGTGAGAGCTCACTTTGCGCTCATAACGCGTGAGAACGTCTGCAGGAGCTGCCTGCGCCCCGGGAGCCTCTTCCCTTGTGTCACTGAGCTTCCGCGATCCTGGCGGTCTGCAAACCGGGCACGCAGTCACCTTCCAGGGCCACCGCGGGGGAGGAGGGAGGCGAGGCGGGAGCGAGGCGGGCTCAGGTGCCCAACCACTCGGCGACCCAGGTGTGGAGGAGAAGGCGCGTGCAGGGCCTGGGTTTGCATGGAGCAAGGTGGATAGAACTTTCTGGAAGAATCCGGAGCCTGGACCCAGTGCAGGGAGAGAATAGCCTATCAGAGTCTCATATTGGTGATACTTGAGTCTATCTTATGGGTGATGCTTGCCTTCCCGCCATCACCCCCAAATATGAGAGTGGCAAAACCTGTGGCTTGGCTGCCACTGGAGGCCCAGAGCTTCTTGCGGCCTCTGTGATCCTCCAGGCGCCGAGCACCAAGCCGCCCGGCCCACCTTCTCACCTCCGGCCTCCTTTCATCTTTTGAAAAGAGCAAAAGTAGATTTCCCCCAAACCTTAACGTTATGGAATCATTTGTTCTTTTCTTCTCTAAAAGTGGCTGGCCAGCCCGGGGCAGCAGCCCACCTAAGCTTTCTCCTTTTATGTGGCCTGGAATTGGTTAAAATGTGCACTAAAGCTATTTTTTTCCAACACTAATCACCCCCGAATTTTCCATTACGTTATCACCCCAAATACGCGACTGAATACAGGCAGGGACACAATCTAAAGCAGAACGGGGGCATAGGTTTGAATTTTTGCTTATCGGACAGATAAATATTATCATTTGATCACGTTTCCCCGACGTCCTTGGTTCTTCTTTATCATATAATTTGTGGCTGTGGTCTTACATCTTGTCCTTGGCGCTGCACTTGACTTCTGCAGGGTGGGTTCTGTGCAAACGTGAGTCTACAGACCTCACCTTGGGGACTTAAATTCAGGGATACATCATAAAATTTCAGCCACAGACTTGCAGCGAATAAGTTTCATAACAAAAGCAGGTCTAATTTATAATTCATAGGAGGAAAGAGACTGGTTCTCTTCTAAGGCCTCTGTGACTGATGGTGGTCACCAGACATTCTGATGAAGCCAACTGTCACACCCCCTCTAACATACATTTTGGTCAGCTGTGCTGGGAAAACACCAGGCATGTAGGCAGTTGCTTGCAATTTCACAGCATTCTACTGACTGATGTAGCTCTTTGCTGTAGTATAATAGGCTAGTACAGGACAAATGAATTTTGTTTTAGTCTTAACTGTATTTACTCAACCTTAAAATGCATTTCGAGGACTTTTATTTAAGGCATTTTTACATGAAAGGTCATTAAAAATCTGACATATGCAGCAAAAAATCTTTCTGCGAAATGTTTTTGTTATTGGTTGTTGGAATAATATACACTTTGGTCTCACATTAAGTCACTGAAAAACTAATACATGGTAATAATTTCTTTAGACTAGTTGAAAAATAGAACCCATTTAAAAATAAAAGAACAACAGAGAGTCTTTTAAATTTTTCATTTTAAAATGAAATAGTGTGGAGAATCACTCTGTAATATACAAATGAGTATATGTTGTATGCTGGACCAGAATCTTATTTTTGCAAGTGTCACCCCCTAAGTCAGAGTGAATTTTTTTTTTCATTTTAATTCACAGTACAGATGCATTTATCGTTATCTTAAATCTCATCTTTTTCTAAATATTCCAATCTCAGCATATGAAATGCTGTATTATAATTCTTACCCCGGAAGTAAAACTTTCGGTTTTAGAAAGCACTATCAGAAGATTTAAGAAAGTGTGTGTAGTTTGTGAGAGATAGCCACATATGGGGGGGAGAACCCGAAAACTTAGGCCAGAGGGCAGAAGACAAGCTCTAATCTTAATTTCTGGTTAATTTGATGTTGGTTTAGCCTGAATTTACTAAGGTGTAAAATGAAGACACTAGGTTTTCCACAGACTTCCCTTCTGCTGCTAAGATGTTTTTTAAAATGTGAAAGTAACCATTGGTATTGCTAAAACTAGAAGAATGTTAAGTAAGAACATTTGGCAGAAATCTTAGTCCATTCTGTTGGACTTTGAGTGCAGTTATAAATGGGAGTATTTTAACTTTCTAATAAAGAACAAAAATTCAGAAGCCTTCACTTTAAGCCTTGATATTTTACCAAGGAACCTGCCATTTCAAAGCAATTATTGGTCAAAGTTTTTGAAAATAATGATGGCTTTTAAACTCTTTTTTCCAGTTATTACTTCTAAGCAATGAAATGAATTACAAAGCTAGGGAACAACTGTTGCTTCCCATCCAAATGGTATAAAATGATAAATTTAAGAACATATCACAGGTCCCCCTCACACTTGGCCAGTCTGACTTGTAAAGATACACACTGGAGTGTGTAAGTGAACAATGTACCAGCTAGTGAAAGAAGCATTGTAGAAATATCTTGAATGAACTAGGAGAGTGCACAGGCCCCAAATGATCTCACCAGGTATTTTTGCTTTGTTTGGAATTTAATTTTTTTTTTCTTTTTGCCATTTCTTGGGCTGCTCCTGCGGCATATGGAGGTTCCCAGGCTAGGGGTCGAATCAGAGCTATAGCCACCAGCCTATGCAACAGCCACAGCAACATGGGATCCCAGCCTTGTCTGCAACCTACACCACAGCTCACGGCAACGCCAGATCCTTAACCCATTAAGCAAGGCCGGGGATCGAACCTGCAACCTCATGGTTCTTAGTCGGTTTCGTTAACCACTGCGCCACGACTGGAACTCCATCTTTTTGTCTTTTCTAGGGCCGCACCCACAGAATATAGAGATTCCCAGGCTAGGGGTCTAACCTGAGGTGTAGCCTCTGGCCTATGCCACAGCCACAGCAATGCAGGATTCCAGCCTCATCTGCGACCTACACCACAGATCACAGCAATGCCAGATCCTTAACCCACTGAGCGAGGCCAGGGATCGAACCCGCAACATCATGGTTCCTAGTCGGATGCGTTAACCACTGAATCACGATGGGAACTCCTGGAATTTAATTTTAATTGCATCCGTAATACAGAATAAATTCTCTCAGAGAGGGTCTTCTCCATAAATGCCCTCTCAAACATTAAAACACAAGTGAACGTCCTTCCTCAGCCAGCCCCACCCAATCACATGCCTCAGAAGCAGCCATCAAGAGGTGGCCGTCCTTTCAGCCGTTTTCTGCACAGTCACATATATGAATACAAACAAATCATTATAGTTTTGTTTTATGAATTTTTTAAATGAATGCTTTATAGAGGTGTACACACACACACCCAAACTAAAAGTTGCTTTTTCACTCAGTCATTTCATAAGACAACTGTCATATTGGTCCATACAAATAGAACTCCATCTTTTTAACCTGTTTATCCATTCTGCTACAAACGTCTCTCTTTTCGGTTTTCACCATTAGAAACATTAATACCCTTGTGTATCATTCTTTCTGCACGTGTGTAAGTATTTCTTAAGGAATAGCTAACAGAGATAGAATTGCTGGGTTGAAGGAAACAGGATTTTTTTTTTTTTTTTTTTTTTGGTCTTCTTAGGGCCTCACTCATGGCATATGGAGGTTCCCAGACCAGGGGTCTAATTGGAGCTGTAGCTGCCGGCCTACGCCACAGCCACAACAACGTGGGGTCCAAGCCACATCTGGGACCTACACCACAGCTCACCACAGCTCAGATCCTTAACCCACTGAGAGCAAGGCCAGGGATCGAACCTGCAACCTCATGGTTCCTAGTCAGATTCATTTCCACTGTGCCACAATGGGAACTCCATAAAATAATTTTAAATTTATAAAAATACATACAGAGAACGCATATACCCTTCACGCAGGGAAACAAGATTTTTAAATGTTGTCAGGGCCTCCCAAATTTTCTCCCAACCTACACCCAATCAAGTCTCCATTTCCTCACATGCTGCACAGCGTTTCATATGTTTGCCCTTCGTTTGCTTGCCTATAATAAAATGATGTCTCATTGTTTGAGACACTCTTCATTTATTTGTAAGCCATTTGTATTTCTTTTCTTTTCTTTCTTTTTTTTTTTTTTTTTTTTGCCAGCCTACACCACAGCCACAGCAACTGGGCATTTGAGCCGTGTCTACAACCTACACCACAGCTCACAGCAACGCTGGATCCCTAACCCAATGAGCGAAGCCAGGGATCGAACCTGTGTCCTCATGGATACTAGTCGGGTTCGTTAACCACTGAGTCACAACAGGAACTCCCATTTGTATTTCTTAATCGAAGAAATTTGCTTATATCCTTACTGTGTGCTTTATTCATTCATAAAAATTTTCTTTTGACATCATTTTTCCATGGCATATACACTTTATATTCTGAGAATATGTATTGAGAAGACTGCCTTTGACCTATCTTGTCTTTTGCCTTCCAGAAGGTTTAAGCCTGAATAAAGGTCAATAGATTGTTTTTCCTTTATGGCATCTGGGTTTTGTGTCTTCCTCACAAAGGCTTTTTCTATATTTTCTTCTCATACTTTAAAAATTGTTTTCACTCAACTCCTTAATGCTTCTGGAATGAATGTGTATATGTTGTGAGGGAGAAATCAAATTTGACTTTTTTTCTTCTCCAGTGGAACAACCGGTTATTCCTATGGAATTTATTAAAGCATTTTCCTTCATCAATGTGAGGTAAGTTTTCTCCTTTCCATATGTAAGTTGGTCTAACAAGGCTTTGGGAGATGTGACAGAACACCCTATAGACTGTAATACATTTAATCTTCAAATTTTTAAAACCATCTTGCACTCCAAAGACTTCCAATATTATTCTGTTTCTAATTTCAGAACATGTCAAGTATGGGAATCGTGATGTACATGGCCTGGTTATGGTTCTCATTTAGAAGGCTAATTCAATACTGTTCTAGGATGAAGTGGCCGATTTTTCTGTCCTGGTTCTGCTCAGAAGCAGGACTGCAGTCTCAGGCAGCCGTAGTCTTCAGACTAGAGCACAGCTGATCGGAGCTCTTCAAACACATCACATAACCAAGTGATACAAGATTATTTGTAAAGTCATGATTCGAAAAAGGGAAAATTCATCTCTCTGCTTACTCAATTCCATACGGAAGAAGGAACATGCATGAACTTTTTTCGCAGAGCAGCCAGGTCAAGACGAGAACCTTCGATAGGAGTGCATATTAGGCAAATTCAGTGTGAACAAAAATGGGAAAACTTTCTCACTGCGATGTCTAAAAAACATTAGCTACATGTAAGTGTAGAAAACACAAGTAAGGGAGTTCCCGTCGTGGCGCAGTGGTTAACGAATCCGACTAGGAACCATGAGGTTGTGGGTTCGGTCCCTGCCCTTGCTCAGTGGGTTAACGATCCGGCGTTGCCGTGAGCTGTGGTGTAGGTTGCAGACCAACCCCTAGCCTGGGAACTTCCATATGCCATAGGTGTGGCCCTAAAAAGCAAAAACAAAACAACAAACAAACAAACAAAAACCCTATAAAAAAAGACAAAAATATTCTTTAAAAAAAAATTGAATCAGAGCTGTAGCTGCTGCTGACGCTAGAGTGACGGCAATGCGGGATCCAAGCTGCATCTCTGACCTGCTCCACAGCTCACAGTAACACTGGATCCTTAACCCACTGAGCAAGGCTAGGGGTAAAACGCATGTCCTCATGGGGGCTAGTCAGGCTCATTACTGCTGAGCCACAATGGGAACTTCCTGTAAAGACTATTCTTAAGTTAGAAACAAACAGACAGAGATCAGGCTAGATTTGACCCCAGGCTGTTTGCCAGCCCCCAACCTAGGCTGCTGGACAGGAATGGAGACAAATAAACTTCCCAGTGTTTAAGTCACCATCTGTTGGGGTTTCTGGCCAAAGGAACTTAGCCTCATCATGCACACCTGGTAAAGATGCCCTTAGTTACCATGGGTGGGCTTAAGAAAAGTGTGTGTTTAGAAAGTCAGTCTTTCACAATATTTTTGATGCTGTTAACTTATTTTTATTATTATTATTATTGGTCTGCTTATTTTCTTTTTCTTTTCTAAATAATGATTTTTGTTTTTTCCATTATAGCTGGTTTACAGTGTTCTGTCAATTTTCTACTGTAGAGCATGGTGATCCAGTTACACATACATGTATGTATACATACTTTTTTCTCACATTATCATGCTCCATCTAAATGACTAGATATAGTTCCCAGTGCTATCCAGCAGAATCTCATTGCTTATCCATTCCAAAGGCAATAGTTTGCATCTGTGAACCCAAATTCCCAATCCATCCCACTCCCTCCCCCTCCCCCTTGGCAACCACAAGTGTGTTCTCCAATTCCATGATTTTCTTTTTGGTGGAAAGGTTCATTTGTGCCATATATTAGATTCCAGATATGTGATATCATGTGGTAATTGACTTTCTCTTTCTGACTTACTTCACTTAGTATGAGAGTCTCTAGTTCCATCCATGTTGCTGCGAATGGCATTATTTTTTCTTTTTTATGGCTGAGCAGTATTCCATTGTGTATCTATACCACATCTTCCTAATCCAATCATCTGTCGATGGACATTTGGGTTGTTTCCATGTCTTGGCTATTGTGAATAGTGCTGCAATGAACATACGGGTGCATGTGTCTTTTTCAAGGAAAGTTTTGTCTGGATATATGCCTAAGAGTGTGATTGCTGGGTCATATGGTAGTTCTATGTGTAGTTTTCTAAGGTACCTCTATACTGTTTTCCATAGTGATTGTACCAATTTGCATTCCCATCAACAGTGCAGGGGGTTCCCTTTTCTCCACACCCTCTCCAGAATTTATTATTTGTGGACTTATTAATGATGGCCATTCTGACTGGTGTGAGGTGGTACCTCATAGTAGTTTTGATCTTCATTTCTCTGATAATCAGTGCTGTTGAGCATTATTTCATGTGCCTGTTGGCCATCTGTATATCTTCTTTTGGAGAAATGTCTATTCAGTTCTTTTGCCCCTTTTTCCCTTGGGTTGTTGGCTTATTTGCTGTTGAGTTGTACAAGTTGTTTGTATGTTTTTTTTTTTGTCTTTTTGCTATTTCTTTGGGCCGCTCCTGTGGCACATGGAGGTTCCCAGGCTAGGGGTCGAATTGGAGCTGTAGCCACCGGCCTACGCCAGAGCCACAGCAACGCGGGATCCGAGCCGTGTCTGTAACCTACACCACAGCTCCCGGCAATGCCAGATCGTCAACCCACTGAGCAAGGGCAGGGACTGAACCCGCAACCTCATGGTTCCTAGTCGGATTCGTTAACCACTGCGCCACGACGGGAACTCCTGTTTGTATGTTTTAGAGATTAAGCCCTTGTCAGTTGTGATGCCGTTTACTTTATAAATTTTAACCACCTTTTTTTTTTAAGGTATTGATATACCATTAGACCCAGTATTGATATTTGGTTTTCGGTACTTATGTTTTTCGTAGTCATGGAAAACAATGGTTAATTGACAAGAATTACTGTTCTCTGGCTTAGCCCTCCTCCTCCCCCCTAAAAATCACAAAATTTGAACTATTTTTTCATTGTTTTCTTTTTTAATAATCCACAATAAATGCTTATGAGGCACCTGCATGCAAAAATCCCACCAGGAACTGCATCAAATTTGACTTAAAAGACACGATCCTTGCCTAGCTTACAAACCTAAGAAAACACAGGGAAACAAATATACCTCATCCGAAAAGTTTTAGGGCGTCTGATATAAAGATTGCTTGAATGCAGTAATCTGCAAATCATCTGTAGCAATGCACGAGGGCCCTTGAGGATGACAGAAGGGCCATTTTGTGTGTCTGCTAAAAATTTTGTAACTATATTACCAACCATCCTTCCCAAAAACATGCAAAAAGAGATCATTATTTCAGAAATTTGAGCCTGATTGAAAAACAGCATTTTCATTTCTTACATCAGACTTTTTCCAGTTTTATGCCAAAAACCTCTGGGTTTCAAGAGCGATTTTTAGGGTTTCTATTAAAAAAAAATACAGTACGGAGTTCCCGTTGTGGCGCAGTGGAAACGAATCCAACTAGGAACCATGAGGTTGCGTGCGGGTTCGATCCCTGGGCTCTAACAGTGGGTGAAGGATCCGGCATTGCCGTAAGCTGTGGTGTAGGTTGCAGACGCGGCTCAGATCTGGTGTTGCTGTGGCTGTGGTATAGGCCGGCAGCGTAGCTCCAATTAGACCCCTAGCATGGGAACCTCCACATGCTGCAGGTGCGGCCCTAAAAAGCAAAAAAAAAAAAAAAAAAAGAAAGAAAATACAGTGCGAATAAATAAATATGCTGAGCTTTGTGCCCAATCTTTGCCTTTACTTTACACTTTTTGGAAGTGTTGGAGGGAGAGAGAGATGGGAGGGGAGAGCTTGTGAATAACTCTGGCCCCAGAGCCACAGTTGACCCGGAGGGAGTGTCAGGGTTGTACCTTGGACTACACTGCAATCCTAAGCAATTCGCCATCTCTTGGTTTTGATATTCACTGATCTTTGTGAAGTGGGCTTTGATGTTGCAGGCTACCCCAAATCCTGTTTAGGGAGGCACCTGGCCCCTGAGAAAGGGAAAAGGAACAAGGGGTTATGCCAATTAATTGTGCCATTTAAATAGCCCCAAGTCTAGTATGAGAGTCTCTAGTTCCATCCATGTTGCTGCAAATGGCATTATTGTTCTTCCTGGGACCTGCAGTAGTGGTCAGCTCCAAACATACGACCTCATTTGCAGCAACATGGATGGACCTGGAGAGTATTATGCTTAATTAAATAAGTCTGACAGAGAAAGACAAATATTTCATGTTTTCACTTATACGTGGAATCTCAAAAATAAAACAAATGAATGAATATAACAAAACAGAAACAGACTCACAGATATAGAGGATCAACTGGTGTTTACCAGTGGAAAGAGGGAAGGGGAGGAGGGGCAAGACGGGAGAAGGGGATTGAAAGAGGTACAAACTCTGCCTATAAAATGTGAGGATGTAATGTAGAGCCCAGGGAATATAGCTCATATTTTATAATAACTGTTTTTTTCTCTTTTTTTATAGGGCTGCACCCGTGGCATATGGAAGTTCCCAGGCAAGGGGTTGAATCAGAGCTGCAGCTGCTGGCCTACGCCACAGCCACAGTCACACAGGATCTGAGCTGCATCTGTGACCTACACCGAAGCTCATGGCAACGCCGGATCCTTAACCCACTGAGAGAGGCCAGGGATCGAACCCGCATCTTCATGGATACTAGTCAGATTCGTTTCTGCTGTGCCACAGCAGGAGCACCTAAAATAACGTTGAATGGAGTAATAGTTTATGAAAATGTTGAATTACTATGTTGTACACCTGAACCTAACATAATATTGTAAACTTACTATGCACACATTTTGATTTTAAAAAAGACCTATATCCTAATACTACTCTTCTAGACTTTCATAAATGAGGGCATAATTAAGGATGTTTTTTATTTGCATAGGAGGCACACAGCACTTACTACACACCACACTCTAGGAACTTAACCCAGATAATTTTCACAGCCATCCTTTGGGGTACGTACCCATTGGTACCTGTTTTTTTGGTAGACAAAGACCCCCAGGCATAGAATTGCCCTAAGTCACAAATTGGTAACCAGTGGGGCCAAGGTGTGATAGAGGCGCCAGAGCTTGTTTGACTGAGTCCCCTAACTCTTAACTAACTAACTGCCTCTATGAAGGTACAGGATAGAGAAAAAGAGTTTTAAACACTGGGCACATAATTGTCATGTGATGGGATAGAGGAGGCTCAGGTGGTTGTAGAAGTCCCAGTAGGGGATCATAGATAAAGAGGGAAACCTGGGGGGATGTTGGGAGACCCCTGTAAGTTCAAGAAAGCCGCCAGAACAAGGCAGGCTGGCTTGAGGAGTGGAGATTCGAGAACTGCCTCAGGTCGTTGGGTGGGGGGTGGGATGAGGCCTGCCTTCAGATTCAGATGAAGGGCTAGAGTTTGAGGACTGCCCTTCAGCTGCATTGAATACACACCTTACTGGCTACTAAGGAGGGGCTTCTCCTCCCAGAAAGGAAGAGGCGGGCCTTTCCAACCCACAGGCCCCTTGGGTGATAAAACCGTGGCCCACCAGATCCTGGGGCCGAGCTTCTGTGCCTGTGCCTGCGGGCTTGCGTCTCTCACAAGCGTCCTAATAAGTCTATTTCTTGCCTCTCCCTTTGTCTTTCCCTGAATTCCTTCTGTGCGGAGCCATGAAGAAGCTGAACCTCCGTGAGTCCAGACACAGGGTGAGTGATGCTAATTTACAACCGTGGGTTTGCCTCTCTTTTAGCCGTCTTGGAGGCTGTGGAGGCCTGCTGGGAACAGGACCTCAAAAACAACAAGTATGTCAGGAAGGTTGTGGCCCAAGGCCATTTTTGCTTGTTGTAAGCGGGGTCTCTGGAACCAGAGGGAGCACACAGCTCTTCTTAAAATTGAAGATGTTTATGGCCGAGATGAAACTGAATTTTATCTAGGCAAGGGGTGTGCTTATGTGTACCAAGCAAAGAATAACACAGTGACTCCTGGTGGAAAACCTAACACAACCAGAATAATCTGGGGAAAGGCATGGTTTGTGCCAGATTCCGAAGCAACCTTCCTGCCAAGGTCATTGGACACAGCATCTGTGTGATGCTGTGCCCTTCAAGGATTTAAACTTACTGAAAAGTAAATAAATAAAAGTGGATTTGTTCTCTTGTAAAAAAAAAAAAAAAAAAACCAAACCAAGACAAAACAAAAAAAATGTGGGTTCAAGTCCCAATCTGGGTGTTGACTGGGTTCAAGTCCCGGCCCGTGGGTTCAAGTCCTAATCTGTGTTCTGGCCGGGTTCGAGTCCCAGTCTGGGTTTTGGCTGGGTTCAGGCCATTAGTACTGTCAGTTTCATACATACTTGCCCATCTTTTGGCTCCTCATGTAACAGCAAGGCATTTGATGCCCATGTGTTCACGTTTCCTTCTGCATGTGACCTTCTTCTGGGGAGAAAGTGAAACCTTAGTGTCGCCTGGAACATGACTTCCCAAGGCTCCAACATCGTGGTAAAAAGGCTGTGCTTCACATGCTCTTCCTGTGTGGGCTCACACTTAAAAGCCAGTAACTTCTGAATCTTCTGCGGGTTCTCTAAATCTGGAGAGCATCCTTCCCACTGGGCAGGGGAGCCGGTTCATCAATGAAAAACAGGGTGCATTAGAATAGCCGCAGCGATCTGGACCCATTGTGTCTGGAGTGGACACAGGGTGGTTGTAGGTGGTGTAGGGTGAGGGGGGTAAAAGCCAGCAGCTTTGACTAAGAAGCTCTGATTAGGCTGACAGGGGTCCCTACAACTTCCTAATCTTTGTCTTGCTGTTTTGTCTCTGTTCCGTTTTGTTTTGTCTTGTTTTCCTTTGTCAGGCCTGCCTCTAACGTTTGCACCGCCCCGGGGCGATAGTACAAACGAGCGCCCACATACCACATGTCTAAATATTTAAAAGTTGTAAAATCAAGCTAAAACACCGTTCAATAAAGTCCCATCCTTCTACCTTGACAAAGATGCCATCATATTGAAAAATGCAAAACAATGTTAAATTATGGTTTTCGTTGGGGGAAAAAAAAAATAGTTTGTTATTGCATATATCTGGGTGTTTTGTGGGGCTAGAAATGTTCAGAAGATTAATAAAACGGAAGAGATATAATTCATAATTTCCTATGTATTCCATCACATTGATTTTTCGGTCTTCATTTCAGCAAAAATCACTAAAGTGTTATTATAATCAATATTCTATCATAATTTGTATTCTGAAGGATTGCAAATAAAATGTCAGTCTACTAAAATTGTCCAAACTTCAGGAGGACACTAATGCACATTAATGCACTTAATATAGGTATGGAAAAATTTTCATATGTATTTAATACATTTATTATTAAATGCTTTTTTCATTCTAAAATACCCAAATTGCAATACAATTCAAATAGAGAAAAAATATAATTAATGAGTATATGATTTTAAATAAAGCTGAAATTTTATTCAGTTTTTTGAAACTTAATTTGAAACATTTTATGCAGATAAGGGTATTTGCTGATGCTGGTATTCAGTGCACAGCTGGTTTTCAAGGTAAAGTATTGGTATCAGATTTCATGAATGATTTGTGTAGGTTTACAGACTTCACCTATCTAGGAGTGATATGAATTGTTTAACACTGTGAAATGGTCACTATTGCAACGATTTGCTGAGTATTGAGTACCTGCAATTGGAGAAGCAAGGAGAGCATGTCAGCCCCCCAGATGATACTGCACGAGGTGAGGCTGTGCTGCATTCATGGGATCTGCCAGGCTGATTAATGTGTGTTTTCTGCCTGCTCTTGGAAGCAGTGTTCTGACGTTCCCTGTAGCACAACCCAAGCCTTCACGACATTTGGATGTGATTGCCTTTCACTTTGAGTACATAGAGCAAACGATGTGTAGAAGCATTTCCGTGGGTCCTGAATGGTGTTAGTCACAAGAGCAGATGTTTGAGTTTAAAGTTCTCCTGTATTCTGTTGAGCCCTACGTCCCAAATGACAGAGGCATCATATGTTCTTTAATCTCTGTGTGCATGTGTGTGTGTGTGTGTGTGTGATGTGGGTCCTTTAAAAGAAGAGCTCAGGGCAGTGGCCCTTTGCCTGGGTCTAAGAGTGGTACTGGTTTAGGGAATGTTTCAAAATTTGTATTCATTTATTTACTTAGTTTGTACTTATTTTAAGTAATTATTAAACTCGGACCCCCTGATGCATCAAAATGACATCACACTTCTGGGAGTCTGTCGCTGAGTTTATCCTCTGATGATCCTGCAGTGATTAATACAAACCACAACATCTAAAGTTGCAAAAAGCAGGGTCATTTTTAAAGTTTTTCTGGGGCCAACATACTTTTTAGCAGGGACAGTTACTCTAGAATTATCCTTTAGGAAATAGTATCTTCACTGAGAGTCCGAGGTGCATGCACTTGGGAGGGGTCAGTTCTGCAAAGTCTTCCCTTCACCTTTCAGCAAGACTGTCAAGGAGGCCGCTGATCAAGGGCGTTGCCTCCAGCCCATGGCTGCCCCTTCTCCTCCTCGCTTAGGTGCTCTTGGTCTCCATGGAAGGCTTTTTGTTTTCTTCAGCCCCATTCTTTTCAACATGGAGCCCATGGAACCACCTTAAGCGGGGGTGCCTGCTAGAAATGCAGGTTCCAGACCCCAGCTCCATGCTGCAAGTGAGGTTTTCTGAACTTAGGCCTGTGGTGATGCTGATACAAGTGCTTCTCAAACTAGGACATGAGAAAAAAATAATCTCTAGCGATGACCCTGAATCATACACCTTTATCATTAACATATTTGGGGCAGGTGGCTCTAATATAGTATCACTGATGGATAAACTGTATACATGAACTACTGTGCTAATGTATCATGTCAATTGTAAAACACACAAAACCAGAAAGTTTTCTAAAGGCAAAAGTGAAATAAACTATCACTTTGCTTTCTCTCTCCATGATATAAAACTTTTTTTGCTCTTGCCAAAATGTCATTTTTTAATAAGTAATTATTAATATGATCAACAAGGTTATTTTTAGTGAAAGCTATGTAATTTGAATTGCTTTATGCTTTAAGAAATCTTGATTTAGTATTGATTTAAAGACTGGGACTCAAGTTCAGGTTAATTAGAGACTTGTTTTTACATTTTTTTTTTTTTTTTTAATGGCTACTCCCCTCAGCATACGGCAGTTCCTGGGCCAGGGATTGAATCCAAGCTGCAGCTGTGCAACTAAGAGCCTTGGGTTAAGAACCCCAAGGCACCACGGATCCTTAACCCACTGTGCCACAGCGGGAACTCCAGAGATTAGTTTTTAATGGCAGCTCTCAAAGAGATACTTCAGGACAAGCCAGGTTCACACAGAAGAGGTAGATTTCTGGCTGTATTTGCTACCTCTTTTCATTCCTATCCTCACGTTATGTAAAGGGCTTGGTTGGAATTATGCCGACAAGTCTTCCGTGAGCTTAGTCAGTTCTTGTAAATTAGTCACGAAGGGTTACATTTTTATTTTCAAGACCTGACTTTAATAACTTACTGAAACTCTTTGAGAGATTTTAAAATAGATTTGAAGATTCTGTTTCCAGGTTCTTAAAATGTGCTAAGAGTTTCAAGAGGCAATCAGGAACAAAACCATACCAGGATGGGTACCTTCTTTACCATGTGGCTTTTGGGAAGCAGTTACTTTCTCAATTACTGTTAAATGTCATCTTTACCTGAAGGGGGCAGATGAAGAGTGTTTTATGGTTTTTGTTTTAAAGTGACTCTAAAGTAGATTCTCCCTGGAAGTCGAATCCTGGAGAAGATGAACCAGTTACTGTGGTTTAAGGTGGACGTTTAGGAGACTAGTGGAGAAATAGTGAAAATCGTGAGACTGCCAAGAAATGGGCAAAGACTAGAGAATGAGAGGCCTGTATTTTACGCCCATGGCTTTCATTTTTATCCTCTGAGAAAGGAGCAATCCTAAGCGCCAATGACAAGAGTTCCTGTCGTGGCTCCACAGTTAACAAACCCGACTAGCATCCATGAGGATGCAGGTTCAATCCCTGGCCTCACTCAGTGGGTTAGGGATCCTGTGTAGGGGTGAGCTGTGGTGTAGGTTTCAGATGCAGCTCGGATCCCATGTGGCTGTGGCGTGGGCTGGTGGCTAGAGCTGCGATTTGACCCCTAAGCCTGGGAATTTCCATATGCCGTGGGTGTGGCCCTAAAAAGACAAAACAAAACAAGTCCCAATTACAGACATCACTGCTTTAGGTGGCAGGGGTGCAGGCGTCTGGGGTGGCACTCAGCCCTGCCTGGGCAGACAGTGGGGTCCTCACCACGAGAGAGAGAATAATCACAGCAACAAGGGTTGTAATAACAGAGCCCACAGGTGCCAGGCTTGTTCTAGGGCTTTCCTGTGCAGCCTTTCAGTTAATATGCTCACCACTGTCCTAAGCGCCATCTAAGTGTCTGCCCTTTTCTGGATGAGGTCCTAGAGCTGCTAAGTAATAATAGCGTCAGGGGTCCAGCAAGCCTGGGATGCCAGTTGTGGAAGGAGGGGGTCATGGTGCTGGGTAGGCCCTGGACCTGCTCGTTGGGACCCAGCTCGGCCTTCCTGGTCAGAGGGAGGAGGTACCTGAGGGCAGCTGGGGGCTGATGCTACCCATCAAGAAGCAGCAGCCCCCCTTCCTGCTGTAGCTGTCCCCTGCAGACTTACACCTGCAGACAGAGCAGAGGTTGGAGTATCCAAAATCATCAGCTGATCTTGCGGAACCTCCATTCCTGAAGTCTGCAGACTTCTTGGCAAGAATTCTGTCTGGTTGTTTCGGATATCGCTCACTTTAGAATGTGTTACTTTAATTTCTGGGACGTAGAAAGAGGTAACATCAGTGGCTGGGGCATTTTCTTGGACTGTTCTGAATATTAGTTTGTGGTTTCCTGGAGGGCTTCTCCAAATGAGTCGGTATATAAGCAGTCTTTCTTTTCCAGGCTTTGTGCTAGAGTCTCGAGATGCAGGGGTTTCAAGGCTCTGTCTCTTACGCTCAGGGGAATTACAATGTAGAGACACACAGGTTAGTGGGTATGTTGTTCACACATCGTGTTGAGATTGTTCGTACACGCACAGCCTTGGGAAGACAGAGGAGGCTTCTGGAACGCAGGGTTTGCACTTGGCCGGGTGGAGTGGTGGCCTCTTTCACTTCCCACCATCCTTCCCCATGTTCTCCTCACAAATTTCCTCCCATCCACCTGTTTTTTTCTTTCTTCCTGTCATTAAAGCAGAATATCTTTCTTGTCATCAGAAAATGTGCTGTGAAGAGTAAACCAACGTAGGAAGCAAATCTTCACCAATTGTCCTCGCCTAGGGTTAAAATTTCTCCATTTATTTTATTATTTTTTTATTCTTATCTTCTGATTTTTTATCTTATTTATGTATATTTATTATTTATTTATTTAGCTTTTTAAGGGTGCACCCGTGGCATATGGAGGTTCCCAGGCTAGGGGTCCAATCAGAGCTATAGCTGCCGGCCTACGCCACAGCCACAGAAATGCAGCATCTGAACTGTGTCTGTGACCTACACCACAGCTCACAGCAACGCAAGATCCTTAACCCACTGAGTGAGGCCAGGGGTTGAACCCTCAACCTCGTGATTCCTAGTCAGATTCTTTTCCACTGTGCCACGACGGGAACTCCCCACAGTTTCTCCGTTTAAAGTCATCTAAATGTATTATAGTAATCCGCGCCAAGTACCAGAAAGGTGAAAAACTTTAAGGTCATTGAATCAAGGCACTCCTGCCCTCAGCAAAAAATGCTTTTGCTTTTTTTTTTTTTTGTCTTTTTGCCATTTCTTGGGCCGCTCCTGTGGCATATGGAATTTCCCAGGCTAGGGATCTAATCGGAGCTGTAGCCGCCGGCCTACACCACAGCTCACAGCAATGCGGGATCCTTAACCCACTGAGCAAGGCCAGGGACCGAACCCTCAACCTCATGGTTCCTAGTCAGACTCGTTAACCACTGTGCCATGACGGGAACTCCTATTTTTGCTTTTTTGAAAAAGAAATATGTCTGTTGTTACAGAAGTTGTGTAAGTGCCTTGAGAAAGCTAGAAAATAAGATAAAAATAAGATGAAAATAAAAGCACTGGATTCCTACCATCGGAGGTTATCTTTAAAACTTTTTTGATGCCATTTTCAGATACTCTGTGTATGTGTACTTATTACGATGAGATAATACTTCACAAATTGTTTATATCCTGGCTTTCCAAGTTAATGATATTTACTTTTATAATTCAAGATTTGTATTTGTCTGGAGTTCCTGTTGTGGCTCAGCAGGTTAAGGACTCGACATTGTCTCTGTGAGGATGCAGATTTGATCCCTGGCCTCACTCAGTGGTTTAAGCATCCCAAGTTGCTGCAAGCTGCAATGTACGCTGTAGACGAAGCTCACATCCAGTGTTGCTGTGGTGGAGGCATCAGCCACAGCTCTGATACGACCCCTGAGGGGGGAACTTCCATACTCTGCGGGTGTGGCCATAGAAAGAAAAAAATTTTGTTGGTCTAATCGTCTATCCATATTTACATTTCTTCAGTTATCCCCCCAAGACCTTTTAGAGCTAGTTTGCCCAGACTTGAGTCCACGTCAGACCCACTTATTGAATCCAGTTGTTTGTCCTTCAATTTTCTTCTAAAGTAGGCTCCTCTCTGGTTTTTTCCCCATTACGTAGTTGACTTGTTCAATAGACCAGACCAAGGATCCCAGCAGAATGGTTGACCTTAGTTTGTCTGGGTGCCTTCTGGTGCTGCCCCTGATCTTTCCCGTTCCCTCTAGTTTCTTATGGTGACATTAGATCTAGAAGTTTGCTGAATATGCCACAGACAAGGGTTAGAACTTTATTGGAAGTCACATCAAGAGACAACATTGGATGGCTCCACCATTCGTGGGGCTAAAATTGACCACTGGATGCGGGTGATGAAAATCTGATCCCTCTGTGAATGTCCACTTAGCTTTTACTCCTGTGACAAGAACGTAATCTTTGTGGTGTTACTTTGGCACCCTGTGAACGTCAGATGCCCCACAAACCATGCTCTTAATGCTCTTAACACTAGTTGGCAATCCTTTCTTGGGTGAATAATTTCTTTAGGGATTGACAATGATTAAAATCGAATTCAGGAGTTCCCGTCATGGCTCAGTGGTTAATGAACCTGACTAGCATCCATGAGGACACCGGTTCAATCCCTGGCCTCGCTCAGCGGGTTAAGGATTGGGCGTTGCCGTGAGTTGTGGTATAGGTTGCAGACACGGCTCGGATCCTGCATTGCTATGGCTATGGCATGAGCTGGAAGCTACAGCTCCGATTGGACCCCTAGCCTGGGAACCTCCATATGATGTGGGTGTGGCCCTAAAAAGACCAAAAAAAAAAAAAAATCTAATTCACTCCTTCCTTTTCTCTTAATGACTGACATACTTCTGTAAAATTAAGCTTTCTCTCATCACGTGAGTAGTTTTTTTGTTTTGTTTTTTATTGATTACTCTGAAATGTAGTCTTACTGGAGACTCAGGATAAATGTTTAATTTTCCCCATAGATACATGTTTTATAGGACGGAGCTCACTTAATAACTGCTTCAAATTATGACATATAAGTTGGGGAGATTTTTTTTTTTTTGAGTGTTATTATTCATAGATTTCAGTGATTCAAGTTTATGCCTCTGCACCCTCCACAACATTTTTTTTGGTCTTTTTGTCTTTTCAGGGCCGCTGCCCCCTCAGCATATGGAGGTTCCCAGGCTAGGGGTCTAACTGGAGCTGTAGCTGCTGGCCTATACCATAGCTCATGGCAACACCAGATCCTTAATCCACTGAGCGAGGCCAGGGATTGAACCCCAACCTCATGGTTCCTAGTTGGATTTGTTTCTCCTGCAGCACGACGGGAACTCCCCCCACAACATTTTTGTTCCAGGAATTTGTAGGTTGAATAATTCAGTATCACTTGTTTTACCTTTCAGGGTTATTCAGAAGAAACAGATACAGCTATAATTTTATGAACATTTTGAAAAAGGAGATTGACCAGTGAAAACCTCTTTTATTACATGTGACGAGTCACTCAGCCCAGAAAATGCTCTCCCTCAGGTGTGGTGTCTAATGTTCTCTCCATCAGCCTCACATGATTAAAATGAATTTACTCTTGGAAAACGGGTTTACTGAGAGGGAAAGGGAAACACTGCAGTCCAGACAAGATGTTTCTATTTTGGGGAACTTTTTTAAAAAAATGTAACACTATAGCTATTGAACTGTAGATGTTTTTCTTTCCTTAAAAAAAAAAAAAGAGTTGATAAATAACTAACTACTGGCTTAAGTTGCACAGTTCATTACATAGCGTATCCATAGAAAAGAGCTTTCTATTTGTTTTGTCATTACTCTGTTTTATTTATTTATTTATTTATTTTGCTTTTTTAGAGCCCCACCTGCAGCATATGGAAGTTCCCAGGCTAGGGATCGAATTGGAGCTGCAGCTGCCGGCCACAGCCACATCAGAGCTGAGCCACACCTGCAACCTACAGAAGCTCACGGCAACGCTGGATCCTTAACCCACTGAGCAAGGCCAGGGATCAAACCTGCCTCCTCATGGATACTGGTCACGTTCCTTACCTGCTGACCCACAACGGGAACTCCCATCACTCCATTTCTTTAAAGTGATGTTAAGCCCAGAAAAAAATCATCATGATGATAAACATGAATGAGTACGCGTGTGCGCGCGTGTGCACACACACACACACACACACGCAGAAATAATACTGAATTGTAGAGTGACCAATTGTCTCGATTTTAGCACTGAAAGTCACATGTCCCAGTAACTCTCCAGTCCCAGGCAAAACAGGATGGTTGGTCACCCTTAAATTGTCAGATAAAAACAGTCTGGAATTCAAGCAACAGACCTCTGATGAATCTTCCTGGTTATGACTCAGAAGTTTCACAAAGCCTTTAATTCAGAAACACATTGAGGAGTTTCCGTTGTGGTGCAGTGGTTAATGAATCCGAGTAGGAACCATGCATGAGGTTGCGGGTTTGATCCCTGCCCTTGCTCAGTGGGTTAAGGACCCAGCGTTGCCCTGAGCTGTGGTGTAGTTTGCAGACATGGCTCGGATCCCGTGTTGCTGTGGCTGTGGTGTAGGCCGGTGGCTATACCTCCGATTCGACCCCTAGTCTGGGAACCTCCATATTCCGAGGGAGCAGCCCTAGAAAAGGCAAAAAGACCAAAAAAAAAAAAAAGAAACACATTGATACATCAAACTGGCAGGAAAATAGCCTTTTAAGTACATAAGGATATGAATTGTTAGAAGTACCAGGAATGCTCTCAAAGTCTCGAAAAACTCCGGTATAAAAGCATCTCAGTCCTTCAGAAGAGGTAATACAGTTGCCAGTATTTTGACTGTTTCAGCCAAAGCTCAGGAAGTGGAATGGTGTGAGGGACAATGTGCTTGAGTTGATTTTCCCTATGGAATTTTATTTACGTTAAGTTCTGTTTTTATAGGGACTATTCATGGAGTGTTAGGTTAAAGGGGACCTTGCAAAAGTTACGCAGTCTTTGTTCCCACATCCAGTCAACACTACAATTAGTCCATGATGGGATTCTACCCAGTATATTTTTAAGTAGCCTCAAGGAAAGGGATATTCTATCTTAATTTTATTTCTTACCTAAAATTCTCATGCTTATAGGAGACACCTTTTTTCTAGTTGATGCTAGAAATCGTGAACAGCAGAGCATCATTCTTTGACAAAACTTAGAGATTGTTTTTCCGTTTCCTTTCAGTATTTTTTTTTTTTGTCTTTTTGCTATTTCGTTGGGTCGCTCCCATGGCATATGGAGGTTCCCAGGCTAGGGGTTGAATCGGAGCTGTAGCCACCGGCCTACGCCAGAGCCACAGCAACTCGGGATCCAAGCTGCGTCTGCGACCTACACCACAGCTCACGGCAACGCCGGATCCTTAACCCACTGAGCAAGGGCAGGGACCGAACCCGCAACCTCATGGTTCCTAGTCGGATTCATTAACCACTGTGCCACGACGGGAACTCCCTCCTTTCAGTATTTTAATTCTGAAAGCTTTTACATTTTTTTTCTAAGACAAAATTTTTAATAGATGCAATTTTGGGAGGCTACTCCCATAGCTTGCACAAATTCCTGGGCCAGGGATTGAATCCACACCACAGCAGTGGCAGTGTGGAATACACTGAGCCCCCAGGAAACTCTTCTTAATAGATTAATTTTAAATTAATCAATATCACAGTTCCCATCGTGGCTCAGTGGAAAGGAATCTGACTAGTATCCATGAAGCCACAGGTTCAATCCTTGGCCACTCACTGGATTAAGGATCTGGCATTGCTGTGAGCTGTGGTGTAGGTCGCAGACATGACTTGGATCTGGTGTGGCTGTGGTGTAGGCTGGCAGCTAAAGCTCTGTTTCGACCCCTAACCTGGGAACTTCCACATACTTTGACTGTAGCCCTTAGACAAGTCAGTTGTTCTCCCATGACCAATGAACTTTGCTGAAAGCTTTTCCATTTTTTTCAAAGTTTGTATTTTCTAACCCTTATGTTGCATTTGTGGCTCTCCTGTGAATTTCAGAAGCATAGATTTGGGTGTATTAACCAAGCAGGGCTGGGAGCAGTGATGTTTCTTTGGGAGAAAACTATTTCTACTTTGTAATAGATGTGTTTTTTTTTTGTTTGTTTGTTTTTTAAGAGTATAGTTAATTAACAGTGTTGTGTCAATTTCAGCTGTACAGCAAAGTGGACTAGCTCATAAATATACCTACATTCTTTTTCTCATATTATCTTTCATCATGTTCTGTCCCAAGAGACTGGATATAGTTCTTTGCGCTGTACAGTAGGACCTCACTGCTTATCCATTCTAAGTGGAATAGTTTGCATCTACCAGTCACAAACTCCCTGTCTATCCCGCTCCTTCCCTCTCCTCCTTGGCAACCACAGGTTTGTTCTCCATGTTCATGAGTCTGTTTCTGTTTTGCAGATAGGTTCATCCGTGCCATATTTTAGATTCCACATAATAGAATTTTGTATATTTAAATGATAGCGCTCATGGGAGTTCCCTTCCTGGCTCAGCAGTTAACGAACCTGGCTAGGACCCATGAGGATGCAGGTTTGATCCCTGGCCTCGCTCAGTGGGTTAAGGATCCCGCATTGCCTGTGACTGTGGTGTAGGCTGGCAGCCCTAGCTCTGATTTGAACCCTAGCCTGAGAACTTTCATATGCCATGGGTGTGGCCCTAAAAAGCAAAAATAAATACATAAATAAATTGTAGCACTCACGAAACTGACATATTTATAGTAAAGATACGGTTATATAATACCCTATTGTTGAAAAGTCTTAATAAATTGATGTTTCAAGGAATAGAACTCTTAGTTTAATTTATCATAGTTTAATAGGTTTTGTAGGATCTACAAATGGTTCTATAGGTATGACATTTGATTCTTAGGATTTATCCCTAAACTCTCATTCTTCATCCTCAGGACCAGATAGGAGCCTAATTCTGGATGCTCCCTAGTAAAAAGAAGTGCTTTCAGCCCATAAAAGTAAAAAAAAAAAAAAAAAAAAAAAAGGGAGTTCCCGTTGTGGCTCAGTGGTTAACGAATCCGACTAGGACCCATGAGGTTGCGGGTTTGATCCCTGGCCTTGCTCAGTGGGTTAAGGATCCTGCATTGCTGTGAGCTGTGGTGTAGGTTGCAGACTCGGCTTGGATCCCGTGTTGCTGTGGCTCTGGCGTAGGCCGGTGGCTACAACTCTGATGAGACCCCTAGCCTGGGAACTTTCATATGCTGTGGGAGTGGCCCTAGAAAAGGCAAAAAGACAAAAAAACAAAAAACAAACAAAACCATGATACTAGGAGACATAAATTTTTTTATTTTAGTCTTCTTTTCTGATTTCCAGATTTTTGACCTGAGTTATTGCATTCGGTGGGTATTTTAGGGATCCAGAGGTATTGTATTTAGGTGGCTAGTGTTTTTGAGATTGAAAGGGCTAACAAGTTAAAGGGTATTTGCCACTTGATGCCAGTGTAGAAGACTTGAAAAAGTGTTCTCAAACTTTAATGTGTGTGCAGAGTCATCTGGGGATCTTATTAAAATCCAATCCTTTTTAAATTTTTATTTATTTTTAATTTTTGTCTTTTTGTCTTTATAGGGCCACACTTGTGGCATATGGAGGTTCCTAGGCTAGGGGTCTAATTGGAGCTGCAGCCGCAAGCCTGTGCCAGAGCCACAGCAATGCAGGATCCGAGCTGCGTCTGTGACCTACACCACAGCTCACGGCAACACCGGATCCTTAACCCACTGAGTGAGGCCAGGGATCGAACCTGCATCCTCATGGTTCTTAGATTCATTTCCTCGACGCCCCAATGGGAACTCCCCAAAATCCAATTCTGATGCAGGGTGGCCAGTTCTGTTCTTAAGGAGCTCATAGGTGGTGCTGATGGTCTAGGACTATGCTTCGAATAGCAAGATTGTGAAGAATTTACCTACAGCCTTACCTCAGCCTTTCTCTTATTTTTCTCTCTTTCTTTTTTTTTTTTAAAAGGTCCCTACCTGCAGCATGTGAAAGTTGCTGGGCTGGGAGTCAGCTATGCCACAGCCAGAATGATATGGGATCTGAGCCATGTCTGCAACCTACACTGGATTCTTAACCCACTGATCAAGGCCAGGGATTGAATGCACATCCTCATGGATACTAGTTGGGTTCATTACTACTGGGCCATAAAGGGAATTTCAAAACCTGTTTATTGAGCAGTTCTTTATTCATTTACTATACTTGCTGAATTTTTGCCTGATCTGTTAGAATCATTTGGTTGTGAGTGACAAAAAAACCCAAACCAAAATGGTTTAAACAAGATAATCTTCTTTCTTATATCCAAGTGTCCTCCTGGCATGCCAAGATGTCAGAAATCTAGTCCCCTTCTGTCTTGCTGCCTCCCAATGCGTGCTTTCTGCCCAGAGATGACTATCTGGTGCAAAATGGCTGCTGGAGTTTCAGCCATTACAGCCACATCCCGGCCAGAGGAAAGTGAGAACTGGAGATAAAAATGCATGCTTCCTTACCCCCACACTACATCTCTTTGTATCCCATAGACCATGTGTAATCACATGGCCACACTTAGCTGCAAGGAAGGCTGGGAAATGTAGTCTTTATTCCAGGTGGTCATGTGCCCATCTATAAAATTGAGGATACTGTTGCTATAGAAATGGGATCGGCAAACTAGGGTCAGAAGACCAAATCTGACCACTGAGTTGTTGGGTTTTTGTTTGTTTTTGTTTTTCTCTTTTTTCTTTGTAGGGCTACACCCGTGACATATGAACATTCCTGGGCTAGGGGTCGAATGGGAACTGCAGCTGCTGGCCTACACCGCGGCCACAGCAACATGAGATCCATAACCCACTGAGCAAGGCCAGGGTTCGAACCTGTATCCTCAGAGAACGTTGGGTCCTTAACTCCCTGAGCCACAATGGGAATTCCTACTGCACATTTTTGTAAATAAAGTTTGATTAGGACATAACTATGCCCATTCATTACATAATACCCGTTGTTACTTTCATAGTACTTTGGTGGAGCTGAATAGCTGAGAAAGAAATCAGAGGGGCCACAAAGTGTAAAATTATTTTTTTTAAATAATGAAGTTTATTCGATAAATTACATAAGAATAATTGTCAGAAAAGAAGTAATACTAAGATTTTAATGTACTTTTTTGTTTTTTTATCTTTTATTTATGTGTATATTTTTTTCTACTATACAGCATGGTGACTCAGTTACACTTACATGTATACATTCTTTTTTCTCATATTATGTGTCCCATCATAAGTGACTGGACAGAGTTCCCAGTGCTACACAGCAGGATCCCATTGCTAATCCATCCTGAAGGCAACATTCTGCATCTATTTACCTCAGACCCCCAGTTTCTCCCACTCCCTCCCCTTCCTCCTTGGCAACCACAAGTCTGTACTCCAAGTCCATGATTTTCTTTTCTGTGGAAAGTTTCCTTTGTGACATATATTCTATTTCAGATATAAGTGATGTCATATGGTATTTGTCTTTCTCTTTCTGACTTCACTCAGAATGAGAGTCTCTACTTCCATCCATGTTGCTACAAATGGCATTCTTTTGTTCTTTTTGATGGCTGAGTACTATTCCATTGTGTGTATACATACCACATCTTCCTAATCCAATCATCTGTCAGTAGACATTTGGGTTGATTCCATATCTTGGCTATTGTAAAATATTTTGTTTGGCTTTTACAAAAAAAAAAAATGTTTGCTGATCACTGCTACAAAAGAACAGAAACAGTCAGCAGTCTCTATTACATTTCTTAGGCAATCTCCCCCTCCTCTCTCATCTTTTTAAATCAACTCTAATAAATTTTTTTTTACAATGTTTTGTCAATTTCTGCTGTACAGCAAAATGACCCAGTTCTACATGTATATACCCCTCCTCTCTCATCATTAATCAAGTTCAGCTCACTTATAAAATGCTGCATTTTATAAGTGAGCTGAACTTGTGGACTGGTCCGTTCAGGCCTCAGTTCAGATGCCACCTCCTCAGGGAGCTCTTTCCTGACTGCTTGGTCTAAAATAGCTGTACCCTCCTCCCCATCACTTCCCAGGCCTCGCTGTGCCTTATTTTCTTCATGTCACTTATCACTGATTGAAATTAGGTTGTTTCTTGTCCTATTTCTCAGTAAGTATGTAAGTTCCAGGAGGGGAGAGCTTTTATTTAACACCACTGTATCTCTAACAAAGACAGGGCCTGGTACATAGTAGACACTCAGTATTCTTCAGATTTCCCTAGAAACTTAGTCTTTTATTTTTTTTTTTGTCTTTTTGTTTTTTCTAGGGCCACACCCGTGGCATATGGAGGTTCCCAGGCTAGAGGTCTACTTGGAGCTGTAGCCTACACCACAGCCACAGCAATGCGGGATCCGAGCCGAGTCTGTAACCTATACCACAGCTCATGGCAACGCCGGATCTTTAACCCACTGAGCAAGGCCAGGGATCGAACCTGCAACCTCATGGTTCCTAGTTGGGTTCATTAACCACTGAGCCACGATGGGAACTCCTAGAAACTTATCTTTAAAAAAAATTTTTTTTATACCATTGGCTTACAGTGTTCTGTCAATTTCTGCTGTACAGTAAAGTGACCCAATTATACATATATATACATTTTTTTTCTCACATTATCCTTGATCACTTTCCATCACAAGTGATTGGCTATAGTTCCCTGTGCTCTACAGCAGGACCTCATTACTTACCCATTCCAATGCAATAGTTTGTATCTACTAACCCTAAACTTCCAGTCCATCCCACTCTCTCCCCCTCCCCCTTGGCAACTGCATGTCTCCTTTCCATGTCCATGAGTTTGTTCCTTTTCTGTAGATAGGTTCATTTGTGCTGTATGTTACATTCCACATATAAGTGATGTCACATGGTACTTGTCTTTCTCTTTCTGACTTGCTTCACTTAATATGAGAATCTCTAGTTCATGTTGTTGCAAATGGCATCATTTTGTTCTTTTTTTATGGCTGAGTAGTATTCCATTGTGGGTATGTACATCCTCTTAATCCATTCATCTGTTGATGGACACTTAGTTTGCTTCCAAGTCTTGGCTATTGTGAATAGTGCTGCCATGAGTATAGGGGGTGCATGTATCTTTTTTTTTTTTGTCTTTTTTGTTGTTGTTGTTGTTGTTGTTGCTATTTCTCAGGCCGCTCCCACGGCACATGGAGGTTCCCAGGCTAGGGGTCTAATCGGAGCTGCAGCCACCGGCCTACACCAGAGCCACAGCAACGCGGGATCCGAGCCGTGTCTTCAACCTACACCACAGCTCACGGCAACGCCTGATCGTTA